>NW_006399923.1:5324030-5348634 GCF_000299155.1 Elephantulus edwardii | reverse complement strand
AACTCTGAAGATTGCACTGGAGCATAGAGAAGCCAAAGCACAAGGAAGAATTCAAGATACTAAAGAGCTGAACAGAAGATTCCAAAAGGCTGCTCGTAATATACTTACTAGGGATTGATAATTTATAAGCCAAACATGGTCCCTCTTTGGTGGTTAGAATCCACCATTGGCTCTATGGGATAAGGATGAGTAATCCCCTCCAGCACAATCCACAGTGCTGGGAAA
The DNA here is from genome assembly GCF_000299155.1 of Elephantulus edwardii. NCBI lineage: Eukaryota > Metazoa > Chordata > Mammalia > Macroscelidea > Macroscelididae > Elephantulus > Elephantulus edwardii. The sequence continues at coordinate 5,348,409 of NW_006399923.1, read as the reverse complement.
CACACTGGAGTCTCAACTATGTGTCAGTTCCTACTCAGTGGAGATGAGTGAGGTTTTTGAGACAAATTGAAAAAAACAGGTTTACAAGATGATCTATTAAAAAATGATTGGCCTTATATCTGATTAGGTGTGGGTATCCTCTAGCATGTGCACTCCATATTTATGCTTGAACACCGCCAAAAAAGCTAGGGAGTTTTTTGTTGGGTTGACATGTGGCTATCTAGTTTGACTTGAACTGTTTTCCTGCCATACTTATTAACTTTGGATTAATCACTCTTCAAAACGAGCTATTTGAAATTGTGTTTCCCAGTGACTTTGGATATGTCATTCATCTAAAGCCAGTATACTTTAAAGGAAGCAGTCAGAGAACCAATCTAACTGTTGATAACAGGTAATATGCCATGCCATGCCTAGTAACATGGTGGGGACTCTACCATCAGATGCCTCTATCTTGAAGTCAAACCTAAAGACCTGGGGCTTTTCTCTCTCTACAAGTGCATGAGCTAATTTTTGAAAATCAGTCTCACTCATGCGGTCATGCTCTTCCTTCAGTGAGTTGAAACTGCCACATAGCTAAATCACCATTACTATAGAGGATTGGTCACCTTTAACCTGTGAAGCTGCTGGAGACAGAGAGAGAGGGGAAGAGAAAGAGGGAGGCGTGGAGGGATAGAGAGAGAGAGACACAGAGAGAGAGGAAGAAAGAGGGAGGGAGAGACAGAGAGAGAGAACAAACTAGTGGCTTAGTTGTGTTGCTAATATGAGAGTGGCACCTCTCTAGCATTTTGAAACCACCAACAGCTCTGTGTGGGAGAATGATGGGCAATCTCTTACTAGGTGATTTACAACTTTGGAAAACCCACTAGAAGGTCAAATACCAAGAGGGGCAGCTGAGCTGAACAACCTCTGCCTCAAAAAATCAAAACAAAAACCACCACCACCACCAAGACACCAAAAAAATTATTTAGCAAAATAAAAACTCAGCTGAACCTGTACTACTTTCACTATCTCTGCTTTACTTAAATTCATTGTTGCCCCTCTGCCAGTTCATCATGTGCTGTTACTTACATGTGATATCATTAATATTACTGAAGAAATTCTGAATTATTTTCTTTGAAAGGCGCACAGATAAAGACTTTTTCCAGTTTCTTGGCCAGTAACAGATTTCTAAATTACTTGGCAGAGATTAGAGGATACATCCAGGTTTGTATTCATGCTATAATTGTATCCTTGATAAAGCTCATCATAAGTCAAGAGTGAATAATTATTTTTTTCTTTAATTTTAGGGAAAAAAGCTTGAAAGGACTTGAGTATTTTAATTTTCTACACTGTGTGAACATGTACCCCTAAGGAAGTTTAGAAATATTTGGGAAGTCAGAATGTGTTGTTTGACCCATGCCATGTGTGTCTATTTTCCTTTCTCTACATTTTCATTTCATCCTATTTTCTATACTACATGTGTTCTATTGTACATAGAAGGTATAACAATTGACGTATTTCAACTGACAGATGCTTCCCTGGATGTGCTCACCAAATTGTGTCAGGAAATCTGGAAAACAACCACTTGGCCAGCTGACTGGAAGAGATCTATATTTGTTCCCATTCTAAAGAAGGGTGAACCAACAGAGTGTGGAAACTATAGAACAATCTTGTTGATTTCACATGCAAGCAAGATTCCACTGAAGATTATGCAAAAAATATCTAGAACAGTAGATCAGCAGAGAACTGCCAGAAGTCCAGGCTGGGTTTAGAAGGGGTCATGGTACTAGGGATATTGTAGCTAATGTTAAATAGATCTTAGCTAAAAGCAGAGAATATCAGAGGAACGTCTATCTTTGTCTGACTATGCAAAGGCATTTGACTATGTGGATCATAACAAACAGTGGCTGACTCTAATAAGAATGGCAATCCCAGAACACTGGATCGTGCTAATGAGAAACCTATACTTGCACCAAGAGGTAGTCATCAGAACAGAGCAAGGGAACACTGCATGGTTCAAAATTGGGAAGAGCGTATGCCAGGGATGTGTCCTGTCTTCATACCTTTTCAACCTGTATGCAGAACAGATTATCCAGGAAGCTGGGTTTTATGAGGAGAAGTGTGGTGTCAAGATTGGTGGAAGATCTATCAACAATCTGTGTCATGCAGATGACACAACCCTGCTTGCTGAAACAGGAGAACTTGAAGTGCTTGCTACAGAGGGTCAAAGACTGCAGCCTCCAATATGGATTGAGCCTCAATGTCAAGAAGACAAAGATTCTCACCACTGGACCAATTGGCAGCATCAGGATGGATGGTGAAGAGATTGAGATTGTTCACAGCTTTAGTTTGCTTGGCTTCACAGTCAACACTCGTGACACCAGTAGCCAGGAAAGTAAAAGGTGTATTGTCATTGTAAAGTCGGCTGTTAGGAACCTCTCCAAAGTACTAAAGAACAATGGTGTCTCTCTGGAGACTAAGGTGCGTCTGATACAGGCCATGGTCTTTGCTATCACTTATTGTGCATCAGACAGTTGGGCAATGACTAAGGAGGATAGAAGGATAATTGATGCCTTTGAGCTATGGTGCTGGAGAAGTGTACTGAGGGTACCATGGACTGCTAGGAAAACGAACAGATTTGTCCTGGAAAGGGTTAAACCGGATGGCTCCTTGGAGGCAAGGATTCTGAGGCTTCATTTAACATACTTTGGACATGTCCTTGGAGAGGGACATAATGCTTGGTAGGGTGGAGGGACAGCACAGGAGGGGAAGGCCCTCTATGAGGTGGATTGATTCAGTGACTAGGGTAATCAGGATGGGAATGTCAGAGACAATTTGACTGGCACAGGACAGAGCAGCTTAGGGCTGTTTTACATAGGGTCGCCACGAGTCGCAAGCAACTCGACAGCACATAACACCACCACCTAATGTTTTCTGTACAATTCACCTCATCAGTTTTCTTTCTGAGTAGATTTGACAATCATGGTGTCAAACAGAAATACAAACTCAAATATATCATGACTCATAGCAACTTTCCTTTGAATTTGTGAGGCTTTAAATCTCATCTCCCTCCGCTGCAAGTTTCAGAGATTGTTCTTACATCCCTTTTGATACTTTACTTTTTCTTTACAATAACATTTTCTTTTCTTCATAAATGATGTTCTTTATGTCATGCCACAACTCATTTATTGGTCTTCAGTCTTTAATATTCAATCTATTACAATCCAAATCTATTATAAAGCTGTTTTTCATATTGAAATGATAGACTCAAGGTCATATATTATGTCATATATATCACAAGACAGAGAGAGTACAGCCAACACAGTAATGGAAATAATTGAAAAGCATGAAAATGCAATCCAGGATATTAAGACCAAAATGACAGAAGTGTCCAAAATGCTGGTAGGGCAAAAAAGTAAAGTAGAACTGAAGAGATAGAACTAATATCGAGGTGGAAGAAAAGAACTTCACTGGAAACATACTAGAGGAAATATTAGGGATGGGGCATAAAGAAAATGAAGAAAACATTTAAATCATGTGGAATGACATAAAAAGGAACAACATACATATAATTGGGATTCAATAACAGGGGAATGACAGGGAATCAATGAGAAAATGTGGAAAAAGTACTAGAAGAAAATTTCCCAAGTATTTTGAAAACTGGGAAATCCACATTCAAGAAGCACAGCAAAAAAGCAAATAGACTAGATCCAAAACAATAAACATGAAGACATATCATAGTCAGATTCTCCAAATTAACAGATAATGATATAATTCTAAAAGCAGCATTAAAAAACAAAAGAAAATTACCTACAAAGGGGCAATAATTAGATTAAGTTCTGATTTCTCAACAGAAACCATGCAAGCTAGAAGATAACAGGATGGTATATAAAGTAAGTTGAGAAAAGCAATTGCCAGTCAAGTATTCTATACTCAGCAAATCTCTCCATCAGATATGAAAGTGAAATCACATCTTTTGCAGAAAGAAGGAACTTAAGGAATTTATGTAAACAAGACCAAAACTACAAGAAATGTTGAGTGGAGTCCTTCACACAGAGACATCAAAGGAAAGTGTATGGATAGTAGTAACCAGAAACAACAGAAAAAGATGAACAACAAAATAGCAATGGTAAAACGTGGCCTGACAGAAATTACATTTCATGTGAATGGACTGAAAGTGCCAATCAAAAGAAAAAAAAGCAGCAGAATGTATGAAAAAAACAATGACCATCTATATGTTGCCTACAGGAGACACATCTGAAAATGGGAGAGAAAGACTCAAAATCAAAGGCTGGGAAAAACAAACAAAACAAAACAACCTACCAAGCAAATGAAAACCTCAAAAAAGGAGAAGTGGCAATAGTAATCTCTGATAAAATAGACTTCAGAATGAAAACCACCATCAGAGATAAGGAAGGGCATTATATACTGATTAAAGGCACAATAGATCAAAAGACATAACCTTGGTCAATAGTTATTCATCAAATAATAGGCCTGAAAAATACATAAAACAATAGTCAACAGAACTGAAGAACTAGACAGCATCACATTAGTGATAGGAGGTTTCAACACACCACTATCACTAAAGAATAGGTCAACCCAAAAGATACTAAATAAATATGCAGAAGATGAAAATTATACAATCAGCCAACTCAACCTTGTGGATGTTTTCAGGGTACTGCACCAAACTAAAACTCAATTAACTTTCTTCTCAAGTGCCCATGGTACATTCTCCAGAATCAGTCACTCATTAGGACACAAAGCAAGCCTCAACAAATTCAAAACATTAAAATAATAAAATTTATCATCTCAGATCACAATGCCATAAAACTAGAAAATAACCACAGGAGAGTAAAGTTTACAAACTACCCATGTGAAAACTGAGTAATTCTGCTAAAACACAGTTGGGTTTTAAAAGCAATAAAGAATGAAATAAAACAAGTTCCATGGAACAAATAAAAATAAAAAGACAACATATCAAAACCTCTGGGATAGAGCTAAGGTAGTCCTCAGGCAACAGTTCATAGCAGTAGACACATATTAAAAAAAAAAAAAAAAGAAGAAGAAGAAAGAAGAAATATCAATGATCTAACTCAACACATTAATCAAATGAAAAAAGAATCAGTAATCTAATCCTACATCCTCTAGAAGAAAGAAAATTATAAGGACAGAGCTGAAATCAATGAGATAGAAAACAGAAAAACAATTATCAATAAAACCAGAATCAGGCTTTTTAAAAGGGTCAATAAAATTGACAAACCACTGGAAAAAATAACAAAAGAAAAAAAAGACACAGATAACTTGATTAAGAAATGAGAAAGGTAACGTCACAACAGAATCACATGAAATTAAGTCGATATCATTAGAATAATATGTAAAGCTATACTCTCATAAATTTGAAAACCTAGAGGAAATGGATGAATTCCTTGAAATTCATGTTTCACTTAGCTTTACAAGGACATATATAGAACACCTGAACACACTAATCACCCATCTCACTTAAATTATTAAAAAAAAATCAAAAAAGAAGGAACACTCACAGTCATTCTAAGAAGCAAGCATAATCTTAACACCAAAACCAGCCAAATATACTATCAAGAAAGAAAACTACAGACCAATATCTCTTATAAATATAGATGTGAAAATCCTTAACAAAATCCTAGCCAATAGACTCCAAAAGAACATTAAAAAAAATAATGCATCTTGACCAACTGGTATTCATAACAGATATGCTAGGATGGTTCAAGAAAAACAACCAACATCATTCACGGTGTTAATAAAGTAAATAACAAGAACCTAAGATCTTAAAAATACATGCAGAAAAGGCATTTGACAAAATCCCATACCCCCTCCTGATTGAGATACTCAGCAAAATTGGAATAGAAGGGAATTTCCTCAATATGGTGAAAAATATATATGCAAAACTAAGAGTCAATATCATACTCAATGGAGAAAGACCAAAAGCCATTTCTTTGAGATCAAGGACCAGACAAGGATTCTCACTGTCACCACTTCAATTTTGTATTAAAATTGCTTGCTAGGGCAATACCACAAGAGAAATAAATAAAAAGCATCCATATCAGGAAAGAGATGGTTAAACTATCACTAAATGAAGATAATATAATAGTGTACAGAGAAAATGCCAAAGCCTAAAAAAACAAACAAGCAATAAAACCAACCCAAACCCCAAACCTGTTAGGGCTAGTAGGCCAATTTAGTAGAGTGGCAGGATGTAAAATGAATATCCCAAAACCAGTGGGATTCCTTTACAGTAACAAAGAGAATGCACAGAAGAAAACCAAGAAATTAATACAATTTATAATAGCCAACCACAAATGGAGATCCTTAGAAGTGAATCTAAGTAGAGATGCAAAAGACCTATACAAAGAAAACTACAGAACATTTCTGCAAGACACAATAAAGGACCTAAACAAATGGGGAGATGGGCCTGTTCATAGATTGGAAGAGTCAATATTGTGAAAATGACAATTCTATGAAAAGCAATCTACGTGTTGTTCAATGCAATCCCAATAAATATACCAAACTGATTTTTCAGGGAAACTGTCAAGTTTATTTGGAGAGGCAAGAGATCCTGAAGAAGCAAAACACTTCTAAGAAACAAAAAATGTGATGGGAGGCATAGCACTCTCTGGCATCAAAACTCACTACACCATGGTAGTGTGTTTGCCAGCAACTTGACAGCGACACCATTATGGGGTAAGTATGACAGAGATAAATAACTCCAGGAGAGAATCAGAGAGTCAATCGAGATCAATTTTATTGGTATCTGTAGTCTATTTATATACAAGCGTGTAAATAGGAAGACAGGATAGGGTGGGCTTACAGATGTGGGGCATGTGGACTGGTTAGGACGACCTCAGCCTCGTGTGGACCACTCCCATTTCAACAGATACAGCAACCGTCTTCCCAGGTGGTGAGCTTTCTCAAGCTGGTACAGCTAAACACAGGAGATTTCTCTAGCCTGTATTAAAGGCCTTTGGGAGGCTTGCACTTACCTGGATCTTAGGCGATCTCTCCTGGCCTGGCCAGAGACCCTCACTTCCTCCCCAACATTCTGCAACATCTCCTCCATTTGTTTTCTAAATGAGCCCACTGAGGGGCTAGTCTCTAGTGTAGAGCCTCCGGGTGTTTTTTGGGATTATTTAGTGCAGCTACTTAGACATTCTGTCTTGTGAAGAGGTCTATGGCTGCTCTTGTAATGACAACTGGGGAGAAAATTGAAGAAAAAAAAAAAAAGGTTAGAATTGCCATATATTGATTTCCAGATTGAATTGGGAGATGAATATAGGATAGCAAGGAGAGTCCTGTACATATAGGAAATGCTTGTGAAGAAACAAAAGTTCACAAAACCTGATTAGCTTCTCCTACTGTGGCACTATTGATGGTCAAAGCAGCAATAAGCAGTGTTATAAACACAGGACCACTGTGTTTACCACTCTCAGGGTTAAGGTTAAGGGCCTATTGGTTGAGTGCCTACAGCATGCCCCAGGTCACAGGTGTGTTTGGCTTTTGGGGCTTCGACTTCCTTTTCTGCTGTCTCTTCTTGTGGATGCTCAATAATGCATCTTCTTGGTAGGCAAGTTGGAATTGGACATGATGAGCAGGAACCCACACAGGATGTGGTTTGTTTTGTGGGAAAATATAAGCAAAACCTCTCTCAACAGTTAGTAAAGGATCAGGCCCTTTCCATAACGGATCCTTCCACGTAAACCATATTGGCGGTTCACTAGGAGGTGTATCTGATTGCCTGTGAGTGAACACACATGGGAGGTTTTGAAAATAACTGACCTCATCAAAGCGTTCCAATCTTAAGGGGTGTTTAGATTGAGGCTTAATGAATTAAGCTGTGCCTTCACCCACGGAGAACAAGCTGCATCATCTCTAACAGCTGTCCTAAGTTCTTTGAACTCTCTCCTATCACATGGATATCGCTGTAAAGGATGTTCGGTGTGGCATATTTGCCAAGATGAAATACATATGCGTCAGAGCTAGCGTCACAGTGATCACACAATACCTTGCGTAAAGGATGCTCAGGTGTTGGATGCATGTTATCAGAGCACACGTACCTCAAGGTTGCATCTAGCATCTCATTGATCACACAACACTTCAGCACAAGAATTTCCTATTTTTTCATTGTCCTCTCTATATTGTCCCCACCTGCTTTCTTTGTTTTCCTTACTTTTAAGGAGACTAGATTAGAGAAGAGGTGGTGCAATCATCTTCTCTAAATTCTTTAGGGCTGTTTTGAGATCCCTGCCATAACACTTTATGAACAGCTAATGGTGCGTTTCTTCTAAAGGTGCCACAATCTTTGTAAAAACCTAGTTCTGATTGATCTCTTTTGTCCACATGTCCTTTGCCATTCCTGGTCATTCCCCTGATTCATTAGGATAGGGAGTGCCACATCCTCTTAGCTACTTCCTGCTGGAAAAGGGTGTCATAGGTCCCATTGTGAAAATCTTCTCTCACTACTCTAAAGGAAACCAGGTCTGCACATTGAAGATGTGAGAAGCAGTAATCCAAGGAGCAATATCAACAACTGTTGTCCAAAAGGAAAAAGCCTGATATTGTGTAAGTTTGACCTTCCCACTTTTAAACAAAGACATTAAACACTTAAGGATCTTTCAAATTGCTTGCCGATTTTTTTTTTAAATTGCTTGCCAAATTACCCTTGCTAAGGCAAGGAAGCACTTGCCCGATAAGGTGGACCTATGTCAGGTTCCCTGCTCCCTGACGGGCTAGCGAAGAAAGAAGAAAGGAGAAAGAAAAAAAAAGGAAAGAATTTTACTTTGCTTTTTGCCTAAACAAGGGGTGTTTACCCGAAAACCTATGCCAGTACTCTTCCCTTCCACCTACGTCAAGTTTAAGCCTACGTCAGTCAGGCCTCCAAAACTACAACAAGCCTCAAAAACTACGTCAGCTCCCAAATCTATGTCAGGCCCCCAAAACCTTCCTGATGGGAGTGCGCAAGGAAAGGGGTGCTCACCCAATACCTGATGGCAGTGAGCCCAAAAGGTACTCACCTGAAAACTTGATGGGAGTTAGCAGAGAGAGTACTCACCCCATACTTCATCAGGTCCGTCCCTATTCTGGGCGCCATATATGTAGCTGTCTGTTCACTGACAACTTGACAGTGACACCCTGACGGGGTAAGCACGATGGAGATAAACTACTCCAGGAGAGGATCAGAGAGGCAATCCAGCTCATTTTTATTGGGATCTGTAGTGAACTTATATACAAGCATGTAAATAGGAAGACAGGATAGGGTGGGCTTACAGACGTGGGACATTCGCACTGGTTAGGAAAACCTCAGCCTCATGCGGACCACTCCTATTTCAACAGACGCAGCAGCCATCTTCCCAGGTGGCGAGTTTTCTCAAGGTGGTACAGCCAAACACAGGGAGCTTTCTCTACCCCGTGTTAAAAGCCGTTGGGAGGCTTGCACTTATCTGGAGCTTAGGCGATCTGTCCTGGCCAGAGACCCTCCCTTCCTCTCCAACATTCCGCAACATGGTAGTAACCAAAACAGCATGGTACTACTGAAAAGGAGTCTAGTTTTTTAACATCTGTCAAACAGTCAGTGCAAGTTATCAATAGTTTCATGAAGAAGACTAAGATTCTTCTCACCTCTGGGCCGTTTGAAAGGATCATGATTGACAACAAAGAAATTGAGATTGTTAACAGCTTCAGTTCGCTTGGCTCAATAATCAATATTCTTGGTACCAGAGGCCAGGAAATCTAAAGATTGTTTGCATTGGGAAAGTCTGCTTTCAGAGGCCTCTTCAAAGTTTTAAAGAGCAACGATGTCATTCTGGAGACTAAGATATGTCTGTCTCATTTAGGCCATGATCTTTGTAATTATTTGTTATGAGTCAAAAAGCTTGATAATGAATAGGGATGATAGAAGAAAAAATGATGCCTTTGAGCTGTGGTTCTGGAGAAGAGTAATGGATATATGATGGACTGCGTAGGAGAATAAACAGAAGTTGAAACCAGGCTGCTCCTTGGAGGTAAGAATTCTGAAGCTTCATCTAACATACTTATGACATGTTGCAAGGAGGGATCAGTCCTTGGAGAGTAACATCATGCTTGGGAGGGTGGAAGGAAAGCACAAGAGAGGGAGGTGCTCAAGGAAATGGATTGATTACTGGAGATATGGGAGTAGGTGTGTTGGAGACAAGAAGATTGGCACAGGATAGAGCAGGAAATAGGGCTGTTGTACATAGGGTTGCTATGAGTCACAAGCGACTTGATGACACAAAGCAACAACAACATCTCTGAAACTCAAAAAAGATAAACATAGAAATTTCCTATGGCCCAGCTATTCCACTGCTTGGAATATACCCTAAGAAAATAAGAACTGAGGCACAGATGGAGACTTTTACACTAATTTTCATAGCAGTATTATTCACCATTACAAGAACATGGAAACAGCCCAAGTGTCCAACCACAATTGAATGGATTGAGAAATTATGGTACACACGATGGAATACTAAACAGCACACAAGAGCAATGATGTTGTAAGTTATTGGACTGGAAAGCATTATCACTAGCAAATTAACTGAGTCCCATGAAGACAAATATTGTAAATGACTGTTATTTTAAAAGAAGTATGAGGACGAAAGGGGGTGAGGGTGAAAGCAGGGGTGTGAAGATTTACAGAGTGAGAGGTTTTCATAAGACCACACAATTTGATGAATTAAGAGTTGGTGGGGGCAATTGAAGGAAAAGTGAAAGATCCAGTGTGAAAAACAATGTACTCAACTTTGTAAATAAAGCAGTATCAAATAAAGAAGAAGAAAAAAAGAAACATTAATGCTAGAGCTGAAGAAGCTCATGTTATACCGAAGTCATTGACAAATTTTAAGGTCTAAGTAATTGATGAAATACTAATTGAGGTTTTTGGAAAACAAAAGCAGTATTACACATTCTGACCATTCTCTGACAAAACAATATGGAATATTTTTAAGAAATATTTAGGATTTTACATCGACAGGGAAAGCTCAGAAATTCAAGATGGACTCAGAAGAGGCAGTGGAATAAAAGATAATCCTTGCTAATGGATAGTAGCTGAAAGTAAAAAATATCAGAAAGATTTTTACTTGTATTTTATGTATTAGAAAGTACAGAATATCAGAAAGATGCTTACTTGTGTTTTATGGATTAGATGAAGGCATTTAATTGCATGGTTCATGCTAAATAATAGGCAATTTGAGAAAATAACAATTCCAGAACACTTAATTTTGCTCATGGGAAATATACACATAGACCTAGAAGCAGTTGTCTGAACATAACAAGGAAATATTGCATGGTTAAAAATCAGAAAAAGATATGGATCATGATTGTATCCTTTCTGCACACCTATTCAGTCTGCATTCCGAGAAAATAATTTAAGGAGCTGAATAATATGAAGAAGAATGTGGCATCAGGATTGGTGGACGACTCATCAACAAACTGCATAACGCAAATGACACAACTTGCTTTCCAATATTGAAGAAAATTTTAAATACTCACTGCAGAAGATCAAAGACTATAGCCTCTAATATAAGTTACAGTTTAGTATCAACAAAACAATAATCCTCACCATTGGACCAATAAGCAACATCATGATAGAGAAATATCTGAAGTTATAAATAATTGCATTTTACTTCATCCACAATCAATATCCATGGTAGTACTTGTCCAAATATCTAAAGATGTGTTGCAATGGAGAAATATGCTGCCAAAGATTTCTACAAAATACTAAAGAGTAATAGTGTCATTTTAAATACTAAGGTGTACCTAATCCATGTAACGGCAATTTCATTTGCTTCCTATGCATCCAAAAGTTGCAGAGTGTATTAACTATGAAAGAAGAAGAATCAATGCCAATGAATTGTGCTGTTGATGAAGAGTTTTAATATTCAATGAACTGTGAAAAGAACAGACAAATCTGTCTTGAAGGAAATGAAAGTTCATCTCACTTTGGGCATGTTTTGGGGAGAAACCAGTCCTCTGAAAGAGGCAATCTGCTGAGAAAAATATAGGATTGGGCAAAAAAGGTCTTTCTAGACTCTCAGAAGTTGGACTGACACAGAAATTACATGTAGTGGATTTGAACTTGACTGAAATCATGACAATGACACAGGATAGGGCAAGGTACAGATCTCTCATTTATAATGTTGGTTTGACTTATAGTCAATGTAACAAAATCTAGCAATCACTGTAAATCTTAACAGGAAGAAAGTTCCTATCTTTCTTCTTGAAAGTGCTGATATATTTCAAGTATCAGTTATACTCAGCCTTTTGATTAGCAGAAGAATAGTCTATAGTCTATGCCACCACAGATCTTGAGGGTTATTTTGCATTATTTTCATGATAACATTTACATAATGTTATTTACATAATGGTTTATTTACATAATGGTTTATTTAAAAATAGTTTTGTTTCTTTAAAAATAATTATTATTACTATTCATGATGGCATATGTTATTTCCAGTATTCTCGAACTTAGTTCAGCATTTCACTTTCTTCTTTCAGCTTGACCACCTCAATCATTTCCTTAGGAAAAATGGTAAGGTTAAAAAAAAATCTATCTTGTTCCAGCAGAGTCTTAGGTAATAGAAAATCAAAGATAGTTGTGACATTTTGCAACAACTCAAATTACATTCAAAGGTATGCATAATTTCCAGAACACTGTGATTTTTCCCCAAAAGAATTTGTCTCTAATTCAGCACCACTGACATCAATCTGTGGCATTATCATGCTTCCTTGGGTCAATAAACTGTCTACAAAGCTTTCCTATAAAGTAAGCATAAGTGAGTGACTCCAAATTATTTTGAACATTGTTCTTAGGAAAGAAGAAGAAAATCGGGTTAGCGATATAACTTGATGCGGGTCATTCTGAACACATTAGAGGAACACGAACTCTAAATTTTTTTAAAAGTCTGAAAACGAAACTGATAATTTTAAAATGTAATTAAAGAAAAATGGCAAAAAAAAAGAAAGCCATATTGACATTAGACAATGAGGTCATTAGAGACTTCCGAAGTTTTATTGGGTTTTGCTTTCCAACATGAATGGCAGCACAGCCTGCAACAGTGAATAAGGATATTAAAGGTCAAAGAGCTAGACACAAAGCCAATAGACAATATTAAATGTCAAACTGTTAATTATTACATTTTCTCCAATATTAAATTTTGCTTCTACACAGAACTCTTCATTTTGCTGAGTTGGCCATTGTGCTTACATAAGGCAAGAGCTTGTACAAATTACTCTCCTTCAAAACTTGATATAATTTAACAGAAAAAAAGGAAATTCTATTAGTTAGTGTCACATAGTCACTATCTATCTGCCAGTATATCTAGTGCAAATAGGAATTGCCCTTTTGCTGGGACAAAGGCTTTTTTCTTTTTTTTCCTTTTTGTGGTTAGAAGCTGTGCTGAAATCCTGAAGGCACACAGTTCTAATTGACCAGCTATTGCACAGAAGAAGGATAGACAATCTCTTCCTGCATGGTTAACTACCTCCTTGAAAAGCTCATTAGGTGGTCATCTATGAGTCAGTTCCGACTTGATGGCACACAACAACAATGGAATAACCTATTCCGTTTATCAGAGTTTTTTTTTTCAGATTAGATAAAATATTTTTGGCATAACATTTTCCTGACTTTATAAATATATCAGCTATTACTGTTGTTATTAACTATCAGTGGTTGTCAAGTCACAGCTCATAAAATCCTATCCAGTCTGGTATTGTCCCCAAGAGCAAACTGGACCATTATTTTGCAAAGAATTTGTTTTTACTGGTTTTCAGATATAAATTGTCAGACTATTGTTTCTCGTCTATCTTATTACTGAAGCTCTGTTAAATTACTGGACTGAGAAATTGTGGTACCTTCCCAGGACGGAGTATTATTCAGTACTCAGGGACAACAATTTTGAAAAATAGTATATAGCATGAGAGAAGCTAAAGAGCATTATGTTGAGTGAACTAACTCAGGCACACAAGAACAAATACCATTATTGTAAAAATAAAAGGGTACCCAGTAACATGCGTATGGATATACAAAGAAGGAAGGGGAGAGGATGGGGTGGGTGCTGAAGGTGGTGGGGAGAAATCATGGGGCAAAGATGTTGGTGGGTGGAGAAAAGGAACAAAGAGAAACCCCAATAATGTACATGAATGAAACACAGTAATTTTTTTTTAATGAAACACAATAAATTTTTAAAAACCCACATAACAAAAAAGAAAAAAATCCACAAAACACCCTATTTAGTGCACTAGCAACTTACACACCTCCAGTTACTGAGGAGTAGTGGCTGTACACGAGGTGCATTGGTCAGGAAAGGAAATATTGACTTAGTACCCTAAACATAGTAGGTTATTTTAGAAAAGAAACTTCAAATAAGTATGAATTTTATAATTATTTATAATCCTAGTAGAAGATAATATCAGCAGTCAAAACTAGGCCAGGGGAAGACTGTGGGTCAGATCACGAATCACTCATATGCAAGTTCAAATAAAGGCTGAAGAAAATGAAAATAAGTCCACAGGAAATAATACATGATCTTGAATCAATTCCATCAGGATTTCAAGATCATCTTAACAATAGATTTGAGGCACTGAACACCAATGATCAAAGACCAAATGAGTTGTAGGATGATATTAAGGATACGATCTATGAAGAAAGTAAAAGGTCATTACAAAAATGGAGGAGAAAGAAAAAAAGCTAATGGATGTCAGAGGAGACTAAATGTTGCACTGAAGCATCGAGAAACCAAAGCATGTCGAAGTCAAAGAACTGAACAGAAGATTTCAAATGGCACCTCGGAAGGACAATGCTAAGCATTTCAATGGAATGTGTAGAGAACTGTAATTGGAGAATAAAAAGGGAAGGGCTTGCTCTGCATTTCTCAAACTGAAAGAACTGAAAAACAAACTTAAGCCTTGTGTTACAATATTGAAAGATGCTATGGGCAATATGTTGAATGACCCAGAAAACATCAAAAGAAGATGGAAAGAACACACAGAAAAAAATCATTGTACAGGAAATAAATTCTTGGCACTGAAAAATTTCAGGAAGAACCATATGAACAGGAGCCAATGGTAATTACGGAGGCAGTAGAAGCTGCATTAAACATTGGCAAAAAAAAAAAAAAAGACACCAGGAATTGATAACAGTTGAATTATTTCAATTAACAAATACAGCCTTAAATGTACTCCCAAGTCTACGTCAGGAAATTTGGCGGACAGATGTCTGGCCAACAGATTGGAAGAAGTCCTTATTTGTTCCCATTCCCAAGAAAGATGATCCAAATGAATGTGCAACTATTGAACAATATCATTAATATCACATGAAATCAAAATACTACTGAAGATCATTCAAAAACAGCTGGCAGGGTACATAGATAGGGAACTGCCAGAAGTTCAAGCAGGATTTAGGATAGGCCCTGGAACCAGGGATATCATTGCTGATGTCAGATAGATCTTGGCTGAAAGGAAAGAATACCAGAAAAATGTGTAGTTATGCTTTATTAATTAAGCAAAGACACTAGATTGTATGGACCATAACAAATTGTGGCTGGCATTGAGAAGAATTGGAATCCCAGAGCACTTGATTGTGCTCATGAGGAACCTATACTTGGACCAGGAGGTTGTTGTGTGAATGGAGCAGAGGAAGACTGCAGGATATTAAATTTAGAAGAGTAAGTCAGAGTTGTATTCTCTCTCCACATCTAGTCAATCTATATGCTAAACAAATTAAACGAGAGAAGCTGGACTCTATGTAAAGGAATGTGGCATCAGGATTGGAGGGAGACTCATCAATAACCTGCATTATGCAGATAGTGCATCCTTACTTGTTGAAAGTAAGGAGCACTTTAACCAGAAGATTTACTGTTCTACTTGTTGCAGAAGATCAAGGAATGTATCCTTCAGTATGGATTGTATCTTAATATCAAGAAAACAAAGATTCTTACCACTGGACTAATAGACAGCATCATGATAGATGGAGAGGAGGTTGAAACTGTCAACAACTTCATCTTGCTTGGATCCACATTTAACACTCTTTTTGTTCAGTCAGGAAATGCATTGCACTTGGAAAATCTGAAGTTAGGGACCTTTCCAAATTATTGAGGAGTAATGATGTCAGTTTGAGGACTGAGTGCATCTGATTCAGGCCATGGTCTTTCTGATTACTTGTTATGCATCTGAGAGCTCAATAATGAATAAGGATGATAGAACAAGAATTGATGCCTTTGAGCTGTGGTGTTGGAGAAGAGCACTGAATATTTCATGGATGGCCAAGAGAATGAATAGACATGTGTTGGAGAGGGTGCAGCCAGAGTGCTCTTTGGAGTCAGGAATGATGAGGCTTCGCCTCACATACTTTGGGCATGTTGCTAATAGGGTCTATTCCTTAGAGAAGGACATGATGCTGGGAAGGGTGGAGGGTTGGCAAAGGAGAGGAAGACCATTAACTACATGGATTGACATGGTAACTGCTACAATGGGCTCTTATGTGTCAGGGCACAGAATAGAACAGGGTTCATATCTCTTGTTCATAGGGTCACTATGAGTAGTATTCAACTCAAAGGCACCTAACAACAATGACAGCAACAATAGTAGAATATGAAAACATTAAAAACAAAAACCAAACACATTAACAAACCTCCAATATCTGTTGGGAAAGATTCGACATTATAAGGAATATTTTGGGGGGGGAAATTGTGTTTTATTCAATTTTGTGGGTATAAAATAATTTTCAATAGTTTACCAACCTTTATTAAATTTCAGCCTACCCTAAAAGTTGACCTGCTTTGTAACTTCGTGTATGTTGTTGTTGATTGCCATCGAGTCGAGCATAACTCATAGTGAGCCCAAGAAAGAAAGACCTGAAGCCTTTCTTTAATTTTTGTCATTTATCAAAGTTCATAGAGTTGGTTAGAAAGTGGATACCACTCCTTCCAAACCTTTCTTAAATGGAGAGCTCAGATTCATGTATAAGCAAGGTTATGACATCTAGTCAGAGAAGAATTATATTGTGTATTTGCTTCCATGCTTCTAAGGTCTAAAATGACATCTTCAAAACTTCATTTCTGTGCTTAAAGGCAATATTTAAAAATGTATTCTCTAGAGGTTTTAAATGAGTTTGTATTGAGAATACATTTTTGTTGTTTTTGTTCACAAATTATTGACAAATACTTATGTAATCATATTTTTTTTATCTAGGACACTTTTCTGACATTTTTTATAGAACTCATATAACTCCTAAGAATTTCTTGTAATTAACCATTTTGGGCAGCAAATATAAAGACTGGTGGCTCAAATCCAACACCTCCTCTGCACAAGAAGGATGAGAGATGTACAGTCTGCTCTTATTAAGAGAACTGAAGGAGGGCCATCAGAAGTCAGAATCGATTTCTTTTACAAGCCAAACAGAAGTAGATTTGGCTTTTGGTCATAAACTCCATTTTCTTTTGATTTTCATAGTTGCCTTTGCCTCCCACTTCCTTTCCGACTACTTACTTTTCTGTGTATATATATATGAAACATTTATTGGGTAATTTCTAAATGCAGCCTCCTGTTTACTTTTTTGTGGAGTATTAACTGTTTGAAATAATATGACACTTTCTTCATCCTTCTAAGAAGAAATGAACCTTAGTTAGTGAGACACTTTTAACATAATTTTCTCTTAAATGACACAAGAATTCTCTGTTCTTTCCATAACATGGTGTCCTAATAGTGACACTAATGCTAGATACATCTTCATTGCACAGAACATTATCCTTTGCATTGTAGGAGTGTTAGCAACATTTTCTGTCTAAATGGCTGGAGCAAACTTTGTCTCTCTTCCTCCACTCAATTGTTGAAAAATCAGGTAACACAACTGAAATCAATCCTAGATAAAGCTAAAATGTTACCAGAGGGGAGAAGAACTTCTTCAGTTCCTAGCAGACTGCTCTATAAACATAACCTATAGTTAAAAAAAAAAAAAAAAAACCATGTGAACTTACAGGACTTTAGCTATTTTACAATGAGTCAGTACATCTCCCCATGTGGTAGTGGTACAATTTTAAAAAAGGACTTTTCTATTCTTACCAATGGACCAATAGGCACTCTCATGATGGATGAAGAGGAGATTGAACTGTCAATAGCTTTATCTTTCTTGGATACATAATTAACACCCTTGGTACAAGCAGTCAGGAAATAAGGAGATTGCAATGGGAAAATCTGCAGTTTGGGATCTTTCCAAATTATTGAGGAGTAGTGATGTCACTTTGAGAACTAAAGTGTGTCGGATTCAGGTCATAGATCATCTTTCCAGTTACTAGCTAAGCTTCTGAGACCTAGAAAATGAATAAAGATGACAGAAAAAGAATTGACAACTTTGGGCTCTGGTGTTGGAGAAGAGCACTGAATATCCCAGGGACAGCCAGGAGAACAAATAGATACATCTTGGAGAGGGTGCAGACAGAGTGCCCTTTGGAGGCAAGATTTATGAGGCTTCTCTCCATATATTTTGGACATATTGCTAGAAGAAGCTATTCCTTGGAGAGGGACATGACGTTGGGAAGGGTGGAGACTTGGTGAAGGGGAGAAAGACTCTCAACCGGGTGGAATTAACACAGTAACTGCTGCAATGTGTCAGGAAGTGTGGGGAGGGCTCAGGACAGGACTAGGTACAAATCTTTTGTTCATAGGGTCACTATGAGTTGTACTCTACTTGATGGTACCCAACAACATTATTCTTTGCCTTAGATCTCACTAAAAGGCCAGGTGAAAACATGTAAGTAAAATTAAGTTTTAAGGTTCTACCCACCAGTTTTCACTCCCCTGGGAGCATATTCTTCAGTTTCCTTAACTTCAGACACTTGGCTCAATATTCATAGGATTTTTTTCTCCAACATCATTAATAGTTATGTGATCACATAAGAGAGTTTACCCAACTGTAGTGAGTCTGTGACAAAGTTTAGCCTAACAGAGCCAGAGAGAGCCAGGACCAAAATCAGAACCCTTAAGACAGGAATCTTTACACCAGGAAAGAAGAAGAAGCAGAGAAAGCAACAGACTTCCTGCAGGACCAGAGGTTCCTGAGTCAGAGGTATCTTTGCTTCTGTTTACTGAGAAGCTGATTGAAATGATTTGTTCTTGAAAATAATGCATTTGAATTTTACTAATTAGATAAATTAGTAAAAAAATTTTTTTTAATGATCTATCTTCCTATTGTGTGATCTGCATTAACACAGATTATTGTCTTCCTCCAATCCGGATGCCATATTCCTCTTCATAAAGTCCAGCCTCCGAAATGATCTGTTTCACATACAGATTGAAAAGGTATGGGCTAATGCATTCTTTTTTTTATTTTTAACCATACAGTGTTTCCTTGTCCTGTTCTCACAATTGTTTCTTGTTCTAAATATAGGTTTTATATGAGCACAATCAAGTATTCAGGGATTCTTACTCTTCTCATGTTAGCCACAGTTTGTTGTAATCCACACAGTCAAATGCCTTTGCATAATCAAACACAATTAGATATTCTTCTGGTACTCTCTACTCCTAGCCAATATACATATGACATTGGCAGTGACGTCTCTAGGGACATGGGCCCTTCTAAATCCAGCTTTTATTTCTAGGAATTCTCTGTCAATATACTAGGCATTTTGGATAATCTTCAGAAGGATCTTTCTTGTGTGTGATATTAGTGATAGTGGTTGTTAATTTTCATACTCTGTTGGAACACTTTATTTTGAAATGGGCATAAATATGGATCTTTTCCAATAAGTTGGCCACATCTTCCAGATTTCTTTGTACAACCTGGTGAGCACGTCCAGGGCACAGTCTTTTTGTTGAAACATGTCAATTGCTATTCCATCAATTCCTGAGGTCTTGGGTTTATGTTTTTGTTTGTTCTAATTCCTTCAGGGCAGCTTGAACTTCCTCTTTAATCACCATTTCCTCTTGATCATATGTTTCTTCTGTGTCATCTAATTCTTTTTGGTACAGTGACTCTTTCCATGTTTTCTTGATGCTTCTTGGATCATTCAATATTCTATCTATAGTAATTTTAAGTATTACAACTTGAAGCTTTAATTTCTTCTTCAGTTCCTTCAACATAAGAAATGATGAAAAAGTTCATCCCTTTTGATTTTCTTATCTCAACTCTGTAGATGACACACCCTTCCTTGCCAAAACTGAGGATGACCTGAGGCTTTGCTGGAAAAGGTCAAAGACTACAGTTTTCAATATGGATTGCAGCATAACATCAAGAAAACAAAGATTCTTACCATTGGACAAATTGAAAGCATGATGATAGGTGGAGAAGAGAGATGGTTAGCATTTTCAGATTGCTCAGATCCACAATCAACTCTTTGGGCAGCAGCAATCAGAAAATCAAAAGATGAATTACATTAGGAAAGTCTGCTGGCAGATACTTCCCTAAAATTCTGAAGAGTAACAATGTTAGTCAAGAGACTAAGTTGTGCTTAATTTAGGCCATAGTTTTCACAATTATTTGCTATGCATCTGAGACCTGGAAAATGACCAAGAATTACAGAAGAATCCATGCCTTTGAGTTGTGATGTTAGAAAAAAGTACTGAACTCTTATGTATGGACAGCCAAGAGAACAAATAGTTAAGTCTTGGAGAGAGTGAAATGAGGCTGTTCTTTGGAGGCAAGGATTTTAAGCTCTGTTGGACATGCTTTGGACATTTTGTTGGGAGGAACCAGATCTTGGAAAAGAACATTATATTTGGAAGGGCAGAGAGTCAGCAAAGGAGAAAAAGACCCAGAATGAGATGGATTGATGCAGTAACTGTAATTATGGGGGTAGATGTGTCAGAGACAGTAAGATTGGCTCAAGATAGGAATGATCCACAGGTATTTTTCTTAGGGTCGTTATGAGTCACAGTTGATATGACAGTATATGTAAACAACAACAATAACAATCTTGCTGTTGACTAAGAAGTTGTCTCAACTAATTGAGGAATTATGTCTTGACATTACTATGATTTAGGATGGCTATTTACTAAATTTTTACTTTCACTGTGTGATATCTTTTGCCCTGCCCCATCTGTTTCCCTAATAAATTCCGCAACCTTGAGTAAAAAGTGGACTTATAAAGTCTGTGTGGTAATTTGCAATGAATTTCTTACCCAGTAGGGAAGCTCTGGTGGCCTAGTACTAGGAAACTAAGCTACAATCCCAAATCCTCATGATTCAAATCCACCAGCTGTTCCATAAGAGTAGGATAGGTAATCTTTTCTCATGAGATTAACTCCCTCTGAAAACCCACTGGAGGGTCAGCTATGGGTCAGTTGCAACTTCATGGTATACAACAACTACAATTAGTAGAAGTATGCAGCAGTATGAGGGACCATGTATGTCCTTATCAGGATAATTTTAATATCGTGGATGTTGTTGATGGAGACAGTACACTTTGCGGAGTTAATAGAATGATGATCATCACATTATTTTTGCTCCTTTTACACATGTAATTTACATGATGGCAGAAAATCTGTGTGGTTTTGTTCAGAAGCTTGTTCAAGCCTGTTTTGCTGTTGTTTCCAGTCATATATATTAATAAAGTTGAACTAAATTTATGGAGACAATGAAAAAGGAGAGTTTGTTTTAAAAAAATTGAGTATCCTGTGAAGAACGACAGCAAGTCAACACAGCTAAAGTCATAATAGAGTGACATAAGTATAAAATTTTTGAAAAAACGTGATATAAAAATTTTGAAAAATTATAAACTTACTGTTTTAAAATAAACGTCATTTTTTCATTTCAGGAAAATGAAAACTGGTTATTTAAAAATCTCCTATATATGTTAGGAATACATGCAACTTCATGAGATATTAAATTTCCAAACTCAAAATAGTTGGTCAATACTGAGTGAGAATTTTTCTAAAATTTTAAATAAAATTATTAAGATACAGGAGTATTGTTTATTATAGAAGTTTATTTAAACTTTCTTTTTTCCTATTAATTCTTGTTGTTATTTGTTTTTGTTATTGTTGTTATGTGTCTTCAGGTCATCTGTGACTCATAATGACCCTATGTATAGCCTGAAACCTTCCTTTATCTAGATGTGCCAATACTATTGTCTGACACACCTACTCCCATTACTTCACTGAACCAATCCATCTCATCAAGGGTCTTCCTCTCTTGTGCTGTCTTTCCACTCTTCCAACCATTAACATCGTTTGCCAAGTTTGGTCCCTCCTTGAAATATGTCCAAAGGGTGTCAGAGGAAGCTTCAAAATCCTTGACTCCAAGAAACACCCTGGTCTTACTTCTCTAGGACAAGTCTGTTTGTTCTCTTAGCAGTCCATGGTATATTCAATACTCTTCCCCAACACCACAGTGTAACAGCAGCAATTTTTCTTCTATGATCTCTAGTCATTGTCCAGCTTTCTGATATATATTAATTAATTGCAAAGACTAAACTTAGTCTCCAGACTGACATTTTTGGTCTTCAGAACTTTGGAGAGGGCTCCGACAACAGACTTTATCAATGCAATCCTGGCTGCTGTATCAAAAGTATTGATTGTGGAGTCAAGCAAACTAAAACTGTGAACAATCTCAATCTCTTCACTATCTATCATGATGCTGACAATAGGCCCTGTGGTAAGAATCTGATTTCTTGATGTTGAGCTTCAATCCACGTTGAAAGCTGTAGTCTTTGACCTTCTGCAGTAAGCGCTTCAGGTATTCCTTAGTTTCAGCAAGCAGGGTTGTGTCATCTGCATAATGCAGATTGTTTATGAGTCTTCCTCCAGTCGTGATGCCACATTTCTCCTCATGGAGTCCAGCCTCCCAGGTAATCTGTTCTGCATATAGATTGAAAAAGTATAAAGATAGGACACATCCATGGTGTATTCCCTTCCCAATTTTGAACCATGCAGTGTTTCCCTCCTATGTTCTGATGACTGCCTCCTGGTCCAAGTATAAATTTCACATAAGCACAATCAAGTGTTCTGGGATTCCCATTCTTCTCCGATTCAGCCACAGTTTGTTGTGATCCAGATAATCAAATGCTTTTGCATAGTCAATGAAACAGACAGACATTCTTCCGGTACTCCTTGCTTTTAGCCATGATCCATCTGACATTAGCTATAATATCCCTAGTGCCAAGGCTTTTTCTAAATCCAGCCTGCACTTCTCGCAGTTCTGTGCTATTCCAGTAATTTTTAAATAATCTTCAGCAGAATCTTACTTGCTTGTGATATCAATGATATTGCTCAATAATTTCTGCACTCTGTCAGGTCACCTTTCTTTGGGATGGGAACAAATACAGATTTCTTCCAGTCAGTTGGCCAGGTGGTTCTCCTATAGATTTCTTAGCACAGCTTGGTGAGCACATCCTGGACAGTGTCTGTTTATTGAAATATGTGAATGGTATGCCATCAATTCCTGGGGCCTTGTTTTTCTGCCAATTCTTTCAGAGCAGCTTGAACTTCTCCCTTCATCACCACAGGCTTTTGCTCATATATAGTTACATGAAATTCTTCTGTGTCTACCAATTTCTTTGGTGCAATGACTCTGTATATACTTTTTCTGTCTTCTGGCAATGCATCCTGAATCATTTACTATTCTGCCCAAAGCATCCTTAAGTATTGCAACTCAAGGCTTGAATTGGATTTTCAATTCCCTTTTTGTTGATGATTGCCATCGAGTTGAGGTTGACTAATAGTGACTCTATTAACAAGAGAACTAATACTTTTAAACACAGCTATCTTTGTTTCTCCAAGTTTATAGAGTTTCAAGATGCATGTGGTTTAGGAAGTAGATGCCATCCCTGCTTCCCAACCTGTTTTACAACTGGGAGCTCCACCAAACACAGTCCACAATGGGAAACTATTCTGGTATTTGATATCCCCGTGGCACAAGGTACATCATAACAAACCCAAGCTATCTCATATAGCAAATTGACGAAGAGTAATGTGCAAAGTGGAAGAATGTCCCTCCACGATATAACATAACTACTTATGTTGATAGATGAAACCACCATTGAAATGTAATAGAGCTAGTCTCATTTAGCATTGTTTAAGGGTTGTCGAGTCAAATATGACTCAGAGTAAGCTTTCCACAAAAGATCTGAACTTTTTTCTATTATTAACATCTTTTCTGTTCATTTATATGAGAGTTTGTAGACTTTCCAGAAGCACCTAGTGAGCGAGTTTGGTCCCTTTGATCTTCTGACAGCAGTTCTTTGCACATTTCGTTATACTTTACTTTGTCTTCCCATGCTGCCCTTTTGTATCTTTTGTTCAACTTCTTAATATCTGGATTTCTTCCCTTTGGTTTGGCTTCTTAGGATTGAAATTCATTATGCAGAGTCTCATCTGACATCCATCTTGGTCTTTTCTTCCCCCTTTTTTGTAATAACTTTTTGCA
>NW_006399923.1:5292861-5322775 GCF_000299155.1 Elephantulus edwardii | reverse complement strand
CATCAAAGCTACAAAAAAGGAGAAAAATTATACTTTACCCTACCTTTTGGTGACAAGATTAGAAATACATGAATTGTTGTTATATCCTCTAGAGTTTGTTCTAACTCATAGCAACTTTCTCTACAAGACAATGAATCCCTGAC
Organism: Elephantulus edwardii; assembly: GCF_000299155.1. Classification (NCBI taxonomy): domain Eukaryota; kingdom Metazoa; phylum Chordata; class Mammalia; order Macroscelidea; family Macroscelididae; genus Elephantulus; species Elephantulus edwardii. Next base: position 5,322,632 of record NW_006399923.1, on the reverse strand, counting down.
TGATTTTGAGGCATCCGCATAATCTCTACTTGGCTTCAAAACATATTATCATAGTTCCATTTTCTCTTTTGCCTGTAATTTTCTCAATGTTATTATGCTTTTCTCTATGGTCTGTCCCTTTTTCATTACATGTTCACATATGTGAGAATAAGTCATCATATTTTCTCTAAGCAACCCTCAGACTGCATTTCTTCTAAGAAATCTTCTGTTCTTTTGGATGTCCAAAACATAGTCAATATTCTTCCCAAGCACCACAAGCCAACATAAATTTTCATTAATCTTCCTGATTCAATGTCCAGCTTTCAGATGTATTAGAAGTAAATGAAAATATTATGTGTTTGAGTCAGGCACACCTCAGATTTTAAAGTAACACCCTTGTTTTTTAGCACTTGGCAAGTTGGTGGTTGGTTTTTTGTTGTTTGTTTGTTTTGTTTTGTTTTTTTTAAAAAAACAACTTCTTTATTGGTACTTCCAAGAGTGTTGATTATAGTTCTAACAGAAATTAAAATCTTGATTACTTCAACCATTTCTCTAACTACTCTGATGATAGTGATTAGACCACTTGTGAGAATGTTAGGTTTTTTGTTTATTTTTTCCCCCAGTGTTTCTTTTTGTGTTTTTTTAAATAATTATTATTTTTATCATTCATATACATTGTGTTTCATGCATATAGATTGTGTTCCATACAGTCCTTCATTTACATTATATTTTGTTCATTTATATTGTGGGGAAACTCTCCAGAGTGCCAAAATGCAAGACTATCAGTACAAAGAATAAAGTGCATTTGATCCAACATGTGGTCTTTTTAATTACTGGCCATGCATTTGAAAACTTAAAAATGACTAGAAGATCTAGGTTTCTGAGTTGTAATGTTCAGTATGCCAAGGACTGCCAAAAGAACGAATCTGTACACGACAATGTGAAACCAAGGTGCTCCTTGGAGCCAGTGATTTTAAGATTCATCTCACATACTTTGGGCATGTTGTCAGGAATAGCCAGTTCTTGGAGAAAGACATTGTTCTTGGAAAGGCAGTGAATAAGCACAAGAAAGGAAGATCCTCTATGAGATGGGTAGATGCAGTGACTTTAATAATGGAATCAAGCGTGTTGGAAATGAGGTTGACTCAGGATAGGGAAGCGTCAGAGACATTGTTCATAGGGTAGTTGTAAGTTGTGGTCAACTCAATAGCACTAACAACAAACAATGTCCTTCCAGAAAATAAAAGGCCTTCATGCACTTTATCTGATCCATTACAGTAGAGAGTGCCTTTAAGAGGCTACTCTTCTCCAGACAATTTTGAAAGCCTTCCAATCCGAGGTACTCACCTTCCTCAACATATAGGGCACTGTTCCACTGTTATCTAAAGGACTATTAAAAGTTCATTATCTCAGAAGTTTCATTGATTATGCAAAGGTGGTTGACTGTGTGGATCATAACTGTGGCTGACTCTGAGAAGAATGGGAATCCCAGAACATTTAATCGTGCTAATGTGAAACCTATAGTTGGACCAGGACGAAGTTTCATTGATTATGCAAAGGTGGTTGACTGTGTGGATCATAACTGTGGCTGACTCTGAGAAGAATGGGAATCCCAGAACATTTAATCTTGCTAATGCGAAACCTATACTTGGACCAAGAGGCAGTTGTCATAACAGAGCAGGGTAACACTGCACGATTCAAAACTGGGAAGGCTGTACATCAGGGATGTGTCCTGTCGCCATACCTTTTCAACCTGTATGCAGAGCAGATAATCCGGGAGGCTGGGCTCTATGAGGAGAATTGTGGCATCAGGATTGGTGGAAGATCTATTAATAATCTTCGTTATGCAGATGACACAACCTTGTTTGCTGAAACTAAGGAGGACCTCATGCACTTGGTGAAGAAGGTCAAGGACTGCAGCCTTCAGTATGGACTGAGGCTCAATGTCAAGAAGACAAAGATTCTCACCACTGGACCAATTGGTAGCATCAGGATGGATGGTGAAGAGATTGAGATTGTTCACAGCTTCAATTTGCTCGGCTCCACGGTCAACACTCGCGGGACCAGCAGTCAGGAAATCAAAAAACATATTGTGATGAGAAAGTCTGCTCTTAGGGACCTCTCTAAAGTACTCAAGAGCAACAGTGTCTCTCTGGAAACTAAGGTGCACCTGATACAGGCCATGGTCTTTGCAATCACTTGTTATGCATCAAAGAGTTGGATAATGACTAGGGAGGACAGAAGGAGAATTGGTGCCTTTGAGCTGTGGTGCTGGAGAAGAGTATTGAATATGCCATGGACTGCCAAGAAAACAAATAGATTCATCCTGGAGAGAGTTAAACCAAGCAACTCCTTGGAGGCAAGGATTCTGGGGCTTTGTCTGACATACTTTGGACGTGTTGCAAGGAGGGACAAGTCCTTGGAGAGGGACATCATGCTTGGGAGGGTGGAGGGACGGCGCAAGAAGGGAAGACCCTCTATGAGATGGGTTGATTAAGTGACTGGGGTAATTGGGATGTGTGTGTGTCAGAGGCAGTGCGATTGGCACAGGATAGAACATGGTTTAGGGCTGTTGTACATAGGGTTGCTATGAGTCGCAAATGACTTGATGGCACATAACAACAACAACATCTTAGAAGTTGATTATTAAGTACGCTTCTTAGTTTGCTGAGAATTGAAGATTTCCAGAAACCTTTTCAGCATGGATAATTCTTACCGTGTTTGAAATATTAGTGGCATATCTCACAGCATCACAGCACTATGCAAGCTGCCATAGTATGACAAGCTAATAGATGAGTGGTTGATGGAACTCTATGTAGATGGGGATATAAAGAGATAGATAAGATAGTTTAGATTGGTTCAGTTATAACTCACTATATCAAGTCAGTTTTGACTGTTCTAACCTTCCTTTTTTTTTTTTTTTTTAAGTTATGGGCCTCAACAGAAGGGATTGCTTATCTTTCTCTCTTAGAGACTGTGGTACATTTGAACTACTGCAGAGGTTCAGTCTTGGCTAACAGTGCAACCTAACTCAAACTACTCTACTAGAGTTCCCAAGATGTAGGTTTAGGTAGAGACAGAGAAAAAGATAAAGACAGAGCTACAAATGGATAGTTGCATCCAGTTGCCATCACATAGATTCTTATGATCCTATGTGTTTAAGGTAGAAATCTGTACCAAAAGCTGTAGTGACTGACTTTCAAAAGTGGATCACTATATCTCCCAAGCAAGGTACCTTTGGTAGGATTCAAATTACCAATTTTTTGCTTAATAGCCAAGAACTTGCCATTTGAATCAACCAGAAGTAACAAAAGAAAGAAATTACACTCACTGTTCCCTTTTCAACATGATTCAATATGAAAGATCAGGTAATTATTAGAAATTTTGCTTAATGAAAAAAAGGAGGATGACTACATCAGATGATCACTCCATCATTATGTAAACTGCCAACTGAGCATCATGTCCCAACTAAGTTGCCACATTGTCTTTCTACCACATCCAGAGTTTATAATGTGTATATGACAGTACACTTGTTCTTCACCATAGTGAACTCTGATGGCCTAGTAGTAAGAAGCTGAGCTGCCAGCTGTAGAGCCCTTGGTTTGGCTTCACTAAATGCCCCACGGGAGAAAGATGAGCAATTTCCTCTCATGGAATATAAAGCATCTAAAAACTCACTGGAGAATCAGCTATTAGTTTATTCTAACTTGCTAGTACATAAACACCCCAACAACCTTCTTCAATTACTAACTAGATACCTGTAATTTTTCATTCCCAAAATAGTGAAACATCTATTATCTATTTTTTGCATTACAAGCCTATTTCTGGCAATAACAACTACTAAGATATGAGGCGAGAGGAAAGCTAGCAGTGATAGGGCGTGTGCTAATTAGACTGGGCTGTGATTCTGGATGGTTTAACAGTTTGATAACGGAGAGTTCACCCTCCATTTTCACATAAGGATAATTTCTGCCTAAGAATCATACGCAGAAATTGTCCTTATGGCAATTCATATGTATTGATATGTCCTTATGACATATTATAAGAAAACATATCCATGTTTATAAATCAGGACCAGGTGTATACGGTTAACTTTTTCTATTGATATGGTTTTAAGTTTTTACTGTTCCCTTTTATAATCTATGCTGAGGTGTTATTCCAAAATATCATTGTTATACACTGAGCCATTTGTTTTGGATACATACTTTGAATTAGAATTATCCAAATAATTTTTAGGTTGTGACCATGACTTTTTTGCACCTTCAGCTTTGACAAATGTATATTTCTTTTTGAATGGGAAGTTCTGTGTAAGAATACAAGAATATAACAGAGAACATATAACACAGAACCCCTTTAGATAAAGGGACCAAACAAAGAGAATTGCAGTTCCAGAGGATCCTCCACGCTTTTCTGTTACCTTTTATCTTTAATCTGTCACTCTGCACTTTAAAGGAAGTTGGGACATACTGGCACTAACCGCTCAACTTCCCCCAAGTATGGCCTGTCAACTGCAAAGGTCACATTAAATTTCCTTCTGCATGTTCCATTCCCTCTGAGGTGTCGTATTTCACCCAGCTAACAAACAAATAAAAGCCACACTCAGATCAAACAGTTCCCAGAGCTACAATCCCACTCACTGGTCTCTCTATCTGAGAAGCACATTGCCTTTGACTGATTGGCTCCTTGGATCAGTTCCAGGAATCCTTTGATGTTTTGTGCTCCAGGGAACAACTACTACTTGTAATGAAGCAGTGTGGCTTCACCCTGCCCTGCTTATGTGTGCCTTTTAATTAGCCCAGGGTCACACACTCTGTTAGATAACACAGTGCATTTCCCACACTATGAGATGTAAAATTCCAATTTGTAGAATAAGGAGAATAATGATCTTTGGACCAAACAGACTGGCATTTTAGTTTTGAGAAGGATATTGCAGTAACCATCTGGGGTTATTTTAAAGCTTTCATCTGTCTTCTCAGCAACTTCATTTTAGCAATATTAATGCTAGGTGGTTCTTATTTTAGTGCCATTCATGTCAAACCAAGAACAAAGGTTAATTATATTTTCTGGCCTTTGTGCTTTGACAAAGGAACACACTAAATATTAAATAAATAAAAAATGACTAATCATTGCTTTTCTTTATATATTTAGAGACAGTTGCTGTAAGAATAAAATAATATAAACTGTGTACCTTTTTTCCTTTTAACAGCACCATTAATATTAAGTGACATGAAAGTATACATTGTAATATTTTTCCTTCATGCTAATTTTGCTGTCATCTTTTTGACTGAGTATGTCAGCAATCTGTATTGCAGGTACCCTGTGCTAGGATTTTGCTTACAGTGACTCTACCAAGGACAAAATGTTGGTAACTATACGCATTATACATATAATTCAGTGTAAGAAAATGACACTGGAGTACTTCTACATTACAGATTGTTATAGATTCAGGACTGAAAATGGGGTTCAGTTAAAGGTAATCACAGTTCCTCTTCAAACTGATGGCCTAGGTGTGTGATCCACAAATTTACTAACACGTGATACTTCAGTGTCTCTGACGCTGAAATATTACACAAGAAACATGCAGTATGAGAAGTTCAGTGATTCCTTAGTTCCTTAGACACAAATATAGACATGATAGTCTCTTGGAGGGCTCTGGTGGCCTAGCAGCAAGAAGCTGTGCTGCAATCCTGAAGGTAAGAGGTTGAAATCCACCAACTGCCCATGGTAGAAAGATAGGAAGTCTCCTCCCATGTGATAATCTGCCTCTGAAACCCTGCCTGAGGTTTAGCTATTAGTGGTTCTGACTCTATGATACATAACAACAATAGTCTCGTGGGATTTCATCAACTCTAAAATATAAGATATACATGCATGTGTGTCACCTGTATGTGGGCAAATATAAAATTTTAAAAATGAAAGCATAATAGCGTATTTTATTTCTTTAGGTAACTACCAGATAATGACACTGGATCTTGTGGAACTTTACATTGTTAATTGATGACTTAATTCTTAATTTTTGCTTTTAATGGTGAATTCCTCTGATTTTTGATGATTCAAGAGACTTTAAAATCTTTGCAAGACTTTAAATTGTCTATTTGTTAGGACCTAAAAAACAGGGATAAAAAATATGGAGAATATTTTTTTTTCTGTGCACAAAGCAAATTTTTTTTCCTCCTGACTTAAGATTCCATTCACTCAGAAGAACAATGAGTTCAGCTAATTGATAATCTTGAAGTTCTTGAAATTCAAATAAACACATTCTAGGTTAGAGATATGATCTAATAGAATGTGAAAATTATTGAGCAATATCATTACTATCACATAAAAAAATAATGACTAAAATTGTACATAGTCAGTGAACTGCCCAAAAGCCAAGTTGGATTCAGAAGAGGATAAGGGATAAGGATAAGGTAGATCTTGGCAGAAAGCAAAGAATACCAGAAAAATGTTTGGGTTTTTTTTTTTTTATCATGAAAAAGTATTTGATTGTATGCATTATGAGAAATTATGGCTAGCTTGTGCCCATTTTGTGATTTTCTTGTTGCAGTGCTTCTTGTTCTTAAGTGTTATTGAGTCAACTACGACACATAGAGACCCTATGAACAATCTGAAGAGTGTCCTATTCTGTGCCATCCTCACAATCTCTGACACACTCAAACCCAGTGCTATGGTCACCATATCAATCCATCTAGTCAAACAATCTTTTTCTCTTTCACCACCTTTCCACCTTCCCAAGCCTGATGTACTTCACCAAGGAATAATCTCTTCTAAGCAATATGCCCGAAGAACGTGAGATGAAGCTTCATTATCTTTATCACCAAGCAGCACTCTGGCTGCACCTTCTTCCAAGTCATCTGTTGGTTCTAGAGGCAGTCCATGCTTGAATATTCTTATCATTTGTAGAGGTAAGTACCTTATCAGATATATCATTATCATATATTTTTCCCAGTTTTTTGGTTCCTTTTTAGCACAGTTGAAGAAGTTTTTTTTTTATGTGTAGAGGGATTTTATTTTTTCAAGTCCCCATAACCTATTTTAACCTTTTCTGGTTGCTGCTTTTTGTTTTTTGTTTGTTTGTTTGTTTTTTGTCACATCTCAAAGTCCATTGATACAATAGATTAGGACTTCTAAGTTGTTCCTAGTTTTTCTCTGATGAGCTTCATAGTCTTTGGTTTTACTCCTACATCCCTGGTCCACCTTTGTTGGATTTTGTGTATGATGTAAGGTGTGGATCTTGATTCATTTTTCTACAGATGGTTTTTCAATTTTGCCAGAAACATTTATTAGAGAAGCTGGCTTTCCTATTTTACTAATTTTGTCTCCTTGTTAAAGATCAGTTGACTGAAGGCAGATGAGTTGATTTCTGGGTTGTAGATTCTGTACCATCGATCTGTGTGACTGTGGCTGTCCCAGTACTATGCTGTCTTAATGAGTATGGCTGTGTAGTAGATCAGTGTAATGCTTCCTATCTTGTTTTTCTTCTCAATAATGCTTTCTTATATGGCATTTCTTTCCCTTCCAAAGTTGGATATTGCCTTTTCCATATCACTGCAGAATGTAATTGGTATCTATATTGAAACTGCATAGAATGTGTAAGTTGCTTTTGGTAGATGTGTCATTTTAATGATAATAATTCTTCCTATTCATTTTACCTAGGTCACTTTTTGTTTCTTGCACTAATCAGTAATTTCCTTTATATAGGTCTTTTGTGTCTCTAGTTAGATTTGTTCTTAAGTATTTCATCTTTTAGCTATTGTAATTGGTATGGTTTTTCTTCTCGTCCTATTTCTTACCATAAAGAAACTAAACTTTTTTATTTTTGTATGTTGATTTTGTATCCTGCAACTTTGCTAAGTTGAGCACAAAATGGACACAAAATATGAAGCAAAAGAAGAAATTATTTTTTTTTACCAAAGAAGAAATTCAGGTGACCAATGAACACATGAAGAAATGTTCAAAATGCCTGGCTACCAAGAGATGCAAATTAAAACAACAATGAGATACTACTTCACCCCAGCAACAATGACCAAGTTCAACAGGGCAGTAAAAAACAAATACTTTTGAAGATGTGAAGAAATTGCAACTCCCATTCACTGCTGGTAGGAATGTAAAATGGTACAACCTCTATGAAGGGTTTCTTGTAAAGTTGGAAATAGGAATAACATTTGATCTAACTATCCTATTACTGTATATACCCTAAAAAAAATCAGGGACATAATGGTTGACAGAATTTCATGACATGACATATGACCAAGAGGCAAAAGGGTTATAAAGAAGCAATTTAAAGCTGCTAGAAAAAACTGAAAAAAAACCAAAAAAAAAAACCAAAAAAAAACCAAACCAACAACAACAACCAAAAAGACCTAGGAATTGATGGGATACCAACTGACATCTGGACATACTCATCAGGTTGTGCCAAGGATCTGGAAAACAGCTACCTGGCCAAATGACCGGAAAAGATCCATACTTATTCCCATTCCAAAAAATATTAAAAGAGTGATCAGATCGGATGTGGAAATTAGTTCAAGCTGCTCTGAAAGAATTGACAAAAAACAAGGCCCCACGAATTGACGGCATACCGAATGACATATTTCAACAAATAGATGCTGTCTCTGGTGTGCTCACCAAGCTGTGCCAAGAAATCTGGAGGACAACCACCTGGTCTACTGACTGGAAGAGATCTATATTTGTTCCCATTCTAAAGAAAGGTGACCCAACACAGTTTGGAAATTATTGAAAAATACCATTGATATTACAAGCCAGTAAGATTCTACTGAAAATTATCCAAAAACAACTGGAACAACACATCAACAGAGAACTACCAGAAGTGCAGGCTAGATTTAGAAGAGACTATAGCACTAGGAATATTATAGCTAATGTCAGATAGAACTTGGCTAAAAGCCTAGAGTATCAGAGGAATGCCTATCTGTGTTTCATTGTCTATGCAAAGGCATTTGACTGTGTGGATCACAACAAACTGTGGTTTACCCTGAGAAGAATGGGAATCCTAGAACACCTGACTGTGCTTATGAGAAACTTATACTTGAACCAGGAAGCAGTTGTCAAAGCAGAGCAAGGAAACACTGCATGGCTCAATATTGGGAAGGAAGTGGGACAAGGATGTATCCTATCTCCATATATTTTCAATCTAAATGTGGAACAGATTAGCCAGGAGGCTGGGCTCTATGAGGAGAACTGTGGTGTAAGGATTGGAGGTAGAATAATCAACAATCTGTGTTATGCAGATGACACAACCCTAATTGCTGAAACTGAGGAGGACCTGAAGCTCTTCTCTTGCTGAAGGACTACAGCCTTCAAAATGCATTGAAGCTCAATATCAAGAAAACAAAGATTTCGTCACTGAGCCAATTGGCCCCATCATGATGGATCTTGAAGAGACTGAGATTATTGACAATCTTAATTTGCTTGGCTCTAAAATCAACACCATTGGTACCAGCAGCCAGGAAATTGAAAGACAAATCGCACTGGGAAAATCTGCTGTCAGAAACCTATCCAAGGTATTGAGGAGCAATTATATCAGTCTGGAGACCAACATGTACCTGAAACAGGCCATGGTCTTTGTAATTACTTGCTATGTATCACAGAGCTAGACAATGACTAGGGATGATAGAAGAAGAATTGATGCCTTTGAACTGTGGTGCTAGAGAAGAGTATTGAATGCTAGAAAAAACAAGTTCGTCCTAGAGAGGGTGAAGACCGGCTGCTGCTTGGAGGCAGGATTCTGAAGCTCTGTCTGACATACTTTGGGCATGTTGCAAGGCTGGATCAGTCCTTGGAGAGGGACATCATGCTTGGGAGTGTGGAAGGACAGCACAGGAGAAGAAGATCCTCAATGAAATGGATTGACTCATTAACTTGGGTAATACTGATAGGCATGTCAGAGACAATAAGATTGGTAAGGGATAGAGCAGGGTTTAGGGCTCTTATATATAGGGTCACTATGAGACACAAGTGACTCAAGAGCACACAACAACAACAACTATCATTAATATTACATGCAAGCAAGATCATGCTGAAGATTATCCACAAATTACTGGAACTACACAAAAACAGAGAACTTTCAGATATGCAGGCTGAGTTTAAAAGAGGCTGTGGCACCAGGGTCATGATACACAATGAGATGGATCTTAGCTGAAAGCAGAGATTACAAGAGGAATGCCTATCTGTGTTGATTGACTATTAAAAAAAAACCATTTGACTGTATGGATCACATTAAATTGAGAAAAATGAAAATCCTAGAACATTTAATTGTGCTCATGCAAAATCTATAATTGGACCAGGAGGCAGTTGTCAGAACAGTGAAAGAAAACATGGTATGTTTCAAGATCAAGAAAGGTGTATGCCAGCGATGCATCCTATCTCTTTACCTTTTCAATGTATATGCAGAACAGATCATCTGGGACTTTATGAGATGGAATGTGGCTTCAGGATTAAAGAAAAACTCAACAGCCTAGGTTAAGCAGATGACACAATCTTGCTTCATGAAACTGAGGAGGACCTGAGGCATTTGCTGAAGAAAGTCCAGGACTACAGTCTTTAATATTGATTGAAACTCAACATCAAGAACACAAAGATTCTTACCACTGGGCCAATTGGTAGCATTATGATGGATGGTGAAGAGATTGAAATTGTTAACAGCTTCACATTGCTCAGTTGCACAATCAACAGTGTTGGCACCAGTAGTCAGAGAATCAAAAGAAAAATTGCATTAAAAATCTGCTGCAAGGGACCTTTCCAGAGTACTGAAGAGCACTGATGTCAGTCTAGAGACTAAGGTACACTGAGTCAAGCCATGGTCTTTGCAATTACTTGCTATCTAGCCATCAGAGCTGGAGAGTGACTAAGAATGAGAGAAAATGAACTGATCCCTTTGTGTTGTAATGCTGTAAATAAGTAATAACTCAGACTGATAAGAGTACAAACAAGTCTGTCCTGGAGAGGGTGAAACCAGGCTGCTTCTTAAAGACAAGAAGCACATACAGAGAACATGTTGTCTGTCTCACATACTTTGAGCATGTTGCTAGGAGGGGCTATTCACTGGAGAAGGACATCATGCTTGGAAGGGTGGAGGGAGAGTTTGAAAGAGGAAAACCCTGGACGAGGGGCATTAATACAGTTACTGTGGTAATAATGAAGGTAGGTGTGTCAGAGACAGTGAAATTTGTTCAAATGAGACCAGGACTCAGAGCTGTTGTACACAGGGTGGCTATGAATCACAAACAGATCAACAGCACATAACAACAACATGCTTCTGAAATTTTACCAATGAATAAGAATGACAAAAGAAAAATTGATGCCTTTGAATTGTGGTGATGTTAAGAGTTTTTATTTATTCATTGATACACATTTTCTTCACCCTCCCCCTCCCCCAATTACTTTGCAATTTAATGTATTGTTGACATTAAAAACAAACAACACAAAAAATCTGCCTTGATGGAAGTGCAACAAGAGTGCTCCTTTGAGGCAAAGATAGCAAAACTTCAACTCATTTCATTTGGGCATATGTTCAGAAGGAATTGGTCCTTTGAGAGAGACATTGTATTGGGAAAGATGGGAAGATATTAAAAAAGATGAGAATACACTTTGACTACCACACAGACTTTACTTTCACTATGTTGGAAAAAAAATTGATGCACAGAGGGACTTGATTTTTTAGACGGTCCCATTTGTCAATTTCAAATGCTACTCACTGTGCATTTCTCACTATATTTGCAAGCCTGTTTACTCCATAAGCATGGGTTTCTGATTTTGGACCCATTTTATCTCTTATGATACTTATGGTTTTAATTTACCCCTATTGTTTCTGATCATCCTGGAGTTGATTTTCTGTATGGTGTATGATTTGGATCCTGTTTCCGTTTTCTACAGATAAATATCCAACAGTTAAAGACATTTATATCCATCCAATTCCAAGTATTCTGGAAATATAAGATCTAAAACAAGAATTAACATATGTAATTATCAATCACATTATGGGAGCATAAAATTCAGTAAATCCTGATGACAAATACTATTATTGAGATAATTTTATTGATAATAGAGTAAGGATTTTTCAAATGACCATTAGAGGTCTGGCTGAGGAGCTCTGGTAATCCAGTGGTAAGAAGCTGTGCTACACTCCCATAGGCATATGGTTCAAACCCACCAGCTGCTCCACAGAAGGATGCACAGTCTCCTCCTGTTTGATTTACTGCCTCTGAAAAGTCACTGGGGGGTTAGCTATGAGTCAGTTCTGACTCGACAGTATACAAGGATTGTCTGGCTATACAGTGTCTTGCCTTTGCAAAAATCATTGAGAAACACGTTATCTCAAAATATATTTGATCCTCTGAAATTAATAACAAAGATGATGTTTATATAAAAAGTTACAAATCTTTAAAAATGTTTTAAAAAAACTTAAATTATTTATAAGCTTTCTATGTGTAAGTGTTCCTTTAAATTTCTAATATGTAAATCTCCTATTTGGAAAATAAAACCTCCATTTATGGCACAGCAACTGAGATCAGTATACTTATTTGGTTGCAGATTTCTTCTCTTCAAAAAAAAGAAAATGCCAGAAACTTATCAAAACACCTACTTAGAACTTTTCTAGTTTACATCAACTGGAAAGTTTGACTTTCATTTGAGTTATCTTTGAAGCAGACACTGAGATCTAGATCTGCATTATAATTTTATTTTCGGGTTATTGTTGTTGAGGGAAATTGACCTTGGCGGTGGGGGGAAAAAGAATGAGAAGAAAAGGCTCTTAAGAGAGAGGTTATTTCTGTTACTATAATCACAATTTTGGACAGTGTGTGCTTAATCATTCTGAGTATAAACTGGGAGCCATAATAAAGCCTACAATTAAAGATTTTGAAAAAAATTGAAGAAGCTAAAGCATTCAGATATCAACCACTAGGCCTAACTACATGGAAGAATTCTAAATCTGCAGTAAAAAGCAGATAATAAACCTCCTCTACCTAAGTAAACACCTTTTCTTAGACTCCTCCACAATCTGGTCGTTTCTCTTGTTTTCTTTAGTCTTGTCGAGTGGAGTATGACAAAGAGAAGCCCTATGAACAACAGATCTAAATCCTGTCTTGTAATGTCATCCTCATCATCTCTGATTTACTTGAGCCCATTGCTGTATTCACAGTGTTAATCCACCTGGTTTGGAATCTTACTCTTTTTCACTGACTCTTCACTTTTTCAAGCATGAAGGTCTTTCCAAGAAATAGCTTCTCCTAACAATTTGCTTAAAGTATGAGAGACAAAGGTTTGCCATCTTTACCTTCAAGGAACACTCTGGTTGCACCTCTGTCTGGAAGAGATATGCAACTGTTCTTTGGGCAGTCTATGGAATAATCAGTATTCTCCTCCAAAAACACAACTCAAAGGAACTGATTCTTCTTCTTCCCTCCTTACTCATTGTCCATTTCTCAAAGTACAATAAGTAATAGGAAAAAACTATGGCCTGAATCAAGTGCACCTTGGTTTTCAAACTAACACCATTGTGCCTCAATATTTCAGAGAGCTTCCAGACAATAGCCTTGTTCAAACTATTTATCTCCTGATCTCCTGAGTTCTGGTACCAAGTTCTGTAGCCACTGTAAATAAAGAAGGCTTTAAGGTGAAAATTTAAGAGGAGTTGTTTTAACTTCTAAGAGTTTTCACTGATACACACTAAAAAGGTAAATCTGAAAACATAAATATCCCTCAATCTATTTTAATACAATATTTATTGCTGAAAGCTCTATAAATATCAACCATATTTTCTATCAGTCTTGAGAATTACACAAAGTAAAGTCCAAATATTTTTAATATTTGTTGAAATCTAGCACAAAATATCTGTTGTGACATTTAAAAAAAATTGGCATTTTGTACTTTTTCTGTTAATATTTGATAATGTGGACCAATAACTCAATAAAAGATTTAAACGAGAAAGTCTTTTCTTTCTTCCAATCACACATTGACTCACACACATACGTGCATACATAAAAAAATTGCGTCCATGATTTTTTTTATGTATAAAGAAAAATTTTTAAGAAGTGAATTAGAGAAGCCAAGAAAGGAAAAAGAAAAAATGTTTGAGAAATGAAGAGTCAGCACTATCAAATGTCACAGTAAGGTCACATAAGAAAAAGACTAATAAGTGAGAGTTGTATTTAAAAGCCCCAAGAGTCTCTAATGCAGGACTTTTCTGTTCTCTTTTTAAGACATAGCTCTCTTAGGATCTGGTGCCCTATACCTGAACTCCAGTACAGTACTTAGAATAATGTTACCTCTTGGCAGACCTCTTGCCTGTTGTAGTTATTCAACAGATACTTGTTGAGTGCCTACGATATTTCTTGTATTTCATTACTTGGTGAATAACAAAATAATTATAATCCATTTCTTTCTCTCAAGCTGGTTGCAAGCTAATTAGAGAAAAGGAGAAGTCATACAACACACACAAATGCACACAAATACATATTGTAAGAAGAAAAGTGCTATGAAGAAAAACTAGAAAAGAATGATTGCATTGTGGATATTGCAATTAATGTTATTAAAAACTGTATGGATGATTGAATGAAAAAGCAGCATTTTGTGTAAACTTCCACTCAACCCACAGTAAAAAAACCAGAGTAAAACAGAGTAGCAATGTCAACATATTGCTTTGCAGCTATTCAGTGCATATTTTTGTGAAAGTAGCTTCTAAAATTGTTAGGTGCCATGGAGTTGAGATGACTCATACCTGTGAACAGATCTAAATTCCGTCTAATCATGTGTCAACCTCATATTTCCTGACACATTAGAGCCCATTGAGGCAGTCCCAGTGTCAATATTCCCGGTCCATGGTCTTCCTCTCCTTCACCAACCCTCTACCCTTCTGAGCATCATGTCCCTCTCCAAGGAAAGCCCCTAGGAAGTTCTAAAGAGTTGTCAAATGAATAAGCATAGGTGGAAGCAGAGGCATGAAATTCCTCTCAGATGTTCAGAGTTTGCAAACTAGATGCAAAAGTGTTTGTACTTTCAGATATTGCACAGCACTGGCACTCTTCTTTAGGATTTGTTCTGTGTCTGGTTATTGTTTACCTTTGTATAATGTTTATCCCATGGGGTTCCACTTTCTATCAAGTGTCATAAACTTTGTGCTGAAATGTCCAACTAGATACATTCTAAACCTACCTATTATGACTAAATAGATTTATGTTTTTCTAGAAAACTAATGAAATTACATTTATATGAATCTCATTTGTTTTTTTTCTCTTCCATCTTCAAAATGTCAAGTTTTGGGATCTGACTTGATTTTGACCCCAAGTTGTATTTTATCTCTTTTCCTTATGCAGTTCTTCATATGTAACATGCTTTCTAGCCACAACTGTGCTAATCTGACTTTTTAACTGAATCATGCACTAACATTTAGACTTTTACATTGTATTGACCACAAAGTATTAAAAAGATATTGACATATTGAATTTACTATGTTGAAGTAATTAGCAGTAAAATGAAGTTGAAAGGATAATAGAAGATTTAAGAAAATGTATTTCTTATTATATATCCATCAATCTGACATATATATAAGTGAGGCTAACTCATAAAATAAATAAAAATACACAAACATACATTAAATGATTAATGTGAATTTGTGTTCTTTGGTTTGTTGTGAATGTGTAGAAAGTCTTACCTCTAAAGATACACATAAAAATCATCTTTTATTATGATAATACAGGAAAAGAATGGGCAGTCTCCTCCTGTGCTATTGAATGCATCTGAAAACCCACCAGAGGGTCAGCTATCAGTCAATTCTGACTTTACAGTACACAACAACAATTTTATGTAATAATGTCCTGAACGATCTATGCAGAAAAGTAAAGGTATAGTCTTTCTGTGTTTAGCACCTGTTAAAAGCTCCAAAAAGTATATAGTCCCTTTAATTCTATAGTCTTATTTCTGCATATGAAGGATTAGAAAACACCTGAATAAATATGCCAAATAAAAGCAAATGTAAACAATTTTTAATTGCTTAGAAAGCAAAGTATATAGTATTTTGACTTATTAATTTCCTTTTCTTTTTTTTCATATGAGTAATTGTTAGTAGTAAAAAAATGTCAAAATTAGCATTCTTGTGAACTATTAATGAATGGTAAATTCAAATACATACATTTTTCTTTTAAAATATATATGCTTCCCCCTTTTTTATTTTATAAAGCATAAGAATTAAATAAAATGTGGTTAATTCTTTTGCAGAATTTTTGTCAAATTTTCTACCAATTAGTCATTTTCACTTGTTAGTGGCTTTATTTCTGCATAAACATATATTTTGCTTAATAAAGAAACATTTTTGGTGAGTAAAAACGTGTTGGCCAAAGGACACAGAAGTTTGTCATATTCTCGTACTTACAAAAGCTGTATAAAGAATATCAAGTCAAGTGAATTCCTTATATTGTGGTGCTATAATGTTGTGTATCATTGAGTTATAGCCAACTCACAGGAACTCATGCCTTTGTGTTGGTAATGAAATTCTTCACTACCAAGCCATCACAGGTGCCTTCCTCATGTTATATCATGTTTATACTATACTGTACATCAGCAGAGAACTGCCAGAAGTCCAGTCTGGGTTTAGAAGGGGTTGTGGTACTAGGGATATTGTAGCTAATGTCAGATGGATATTGGCTGAAAGCAGGGAGTACCAGAGGAATGCCTATCTGGACTTCATTGATTATGCAAAGGCGTTTGACTCTGTGGACCATAACAAACTGTGGCTGACTCTGAGAAGAATGGGAATCCCAGAACACGTGATCGTGCTAATACAAAACTTACACATGGACCAAGAGGCAGTCATCAGAACAGAGTAAGGAAACACTGCATGGTTCAAAATTGGGAAGGGCGTATGCCAGGGATGTGTCCTGTTTCCATACCTTTTCAACCTGTATGCAGAACAGATCATCCAGGAGGCTGGGCTCTATGAGGAGAAATGCAGCATCAGGATTGGTGGAAGATCTATCAACAATCTGTGTTATGCAGATGACACAACCCTGCTTGCTGAAACTGAGGAGGACCTGAAATGCTTGCTGCAGAGGGTCAAGGGCTGCAGCCTTCAATATGGATTGAGGCTCAATGTCAAGAAGACAAAGATTTTCACCACTGGACCTATTGGCAGCATCAGGGTGGATGGTGAAGAGATTGAGATTGTTCACAGCTTTAGTCTGTTTGGCTCCACACTCTTGACACCAGCAGCCAGGAAATCAAAAAACGTATTGCAATGGGAAAGTCTGCTGTTAGTGACCTCTCTAAAATACACAAGAGCAATGGTGTGTCTCTGGACACTAAGATGCGTCTGGTACAGGCCATGGTCTTTGCAATCACCTGTTATGCGTCAGAGAGCTGGACAATCACCAGGGAGGACAGAAGGAGAATTTATGGTTTTGAGCTTTGATGTTGGAGAAGAGTGATGAGGTTGCCATGGACTGCTAAGAAAACAAACAGATTCATCCTTGAGAGGGTTAAATCGGGCTGCTCCTTGGAGGCAAGGATTCTGAGACTTCGTCTGACATACTTTGGTCATGTTGTAAGGATGCTTGGGAGGGTAGAGGGCAGGTGCAGGAGGGGAATGCCCTCTGGGAGATGGATTGATTCGGTGACTTGGGCAATCGGGATGAGTGTGTCAGAGACAGTGAGATTGGCACAGGACAGAGCAGTGTTTAGAGTTGTTGTACATAGGGTCACTATGAGTCGCAAGCGACTCGACGACACATAACAACAACAACATACTATACTTTAATTATATCACAAGAAATCATCTTCCTGGAACTCTGCTGTATTCTAAATATGTTGTTGTTTGTTGTTATATGCTATCAGCCCTAAACCCTGCTCTTTCCTGTGCCAATATTATTGTCTCTGACACTCCTATCTCCATTACCCCAGTGACAGAATCAATCCATCTCATTGAGGATCTTCCTCTCATGTGCTGTCCCTCCACCTTCTCAAGCATGATGTCCTTCTCCAAGGACTGATCCTGCCTTGTAGCATGTCCAGGGTATGCCAGACAGAGCTTCAAAATTCTTGCCTCCAAGGAGCAGCCTGTCTTCACTCTCTCCAGGATGAACTTGTTTGTTCTCCTAGTAGTCCAGGGTATATTCATTACTCTTCTCCAGCACCAAAGCTCAAAGGCATCAATTATGCTTCTATTATCCCTAGTCATTGTCCAGCTCTCTGATGCATAGCAAGTAATTGCAAAGTGCCTGTATCAGGCATACCTTAGTTTCCAGACTGACAGCATTGCTCTTCATACTTTGGAGAGGTCTCTAACCACAGATTTTCCCAACACAATCCTTTTCATTCCCTGGCTTCTGATACCAAGATTGTTGACTGTAGATCCAAGGAAAATGAAGATGTCAACAATCTCAATCTCTTCATCATCTATCATGATGCTTCCAATAGTCCCAATAGCAAGAATCTTTGTTTTCTTGATGTTGAGCTTCAATCCATATTGAAGGTTGCAGTCCTTGACCTTCTGCAGCAAGAGCTTCAGGTCCTCCTCAGTTTCAGCAATCAGGGTTGTGTCCGCTGCATAATGCAGATTGTTGACCTATAGATTATCCAATACTGAAAGTATATCTTTTTCCTCTGTGAAACCAGAGACCCTTGGAATTGTACTTCTAATCAAAAGTGGTTACTCTCTGGAAATTTGAATCCCACCATTTGCTGCAGAGGGCTAAACACTGCAACCTTCATATGGATTGCATCTCAATAGTAAGAAAACAAAAAATAATTCTCACCACTGGAGCAAACATCATGATGGATGGAGAAAGAATTGAGACTGTCAATGACTTAATCTTACTCAGATCCATAATTAATACACTTGAATATCAGGCTATGCACAGTACTGGGAAAGTCCATAATCAGGGACCTCTCCAAATTATTGAGGAACAATTTTTCAGATTGAGGACAAAGGTACATCTGATTCAGGTCATGGTCTTTTCAGTCACTTTCTATTCATCTGAGAGGAAAACAGAAGAATAATTGATGCCTTTGAACAGTGGTGTTGAAGAAGAGGGCTGAAGATTCCATGGACTGCCAAAAGAACAGATATGTCTTGGAGAAGCTGAATCCAAAGGCTCCTTAGAGGTAAAAATGATGAAGCTGTATCTCACATACATTCGGCATGTTGCTAGGAGAAGTTATTCCTTTCAGAGGGACACTATGCTTGGAAAAGTGGAAGGCTGGTGAAAGAGATAAGGCCTTCAACCATGTGGTTTGGTACAGGGATTAATGCAATGGGCTTGAGTGTGTCAGAGATTGTGAGGATAGCACAGGATAGGACAATGTTCAGATTTGTTGGCCATAAGGTTGCTGTGAGTCATACTCATCTCGACACCACGTAACAATGATGACAGATCTGTGAGAGAGAGATGGACAGTAGCCTCCTGTGTAACATTAATGAGTTTTGTATGTGTTTATGTGAGCCTCTAGGACCACAGGCTTACCAGTAGTTATCACACTAGACTGCTAACTTAAAAGAGTGGCAAATCAAACACACCAGCAGCTCCACAGGAGAAACATGTGGCAATCTGACTCTATAAATATTATAACTTTGAAAACTTGATAGGGAAGTTTAACTTTGCTCTATAAAGTTGTTATGAATCAGAATCAACTAGGCAGTACACAACAACATTATGATGACTTCTGTACCACAAAAGCAAGAACTAAGAGAAATGTGAAAATGTGTTTTAAATCTTTTTTTTCCAGTAGTAGCATTATTTTCTTGTGTTTTCACATTCTCCACAGGATTTTCTCATTTTTATTGATAATTATGCACTCTTTCTTGCCTTTCATGTGAAATTACAAGTGCACAAAAACAGGAAAATTATTTAGAACATTCTCAAATAAAAATTCTTCCTCAATAGCTTCTCTGAAACCAGAACAAGATATTCCTTAAAAATTATTAAGGTGGGACATTTGTCTCCCTACAGTCTACATTTTGACTTCGGAAACAGAAATGGTGTGGCATATTTCTGTGTAAGGTAAATAATTTTTTTTCTCTTGGCATTCATTTGAAATGTTGAGATGCATTTTCATTGGAAGAAGAATTTAAAAATCTAAGATAAGGGCATATTAAATACTGCAACTAATAACATATTACCCACCTACAGAACTTCTAGCATTTCAACATGTGTTTAAATATTCATTCATTCAAAAGACTTATTTTATAGTGATATGAGCTGGTAGGCATCATGTTTTTTATCATTTTCATATGATTAACATTTCTCAAATGGGTTGATCCTACGTAAATTCATATCTAATATCAAAGGGTATATTTTTCTTTCTCATTTATTTGAACACTTAAAGTATCTTGTATAATCAGGCAGATAAATCACAGTTCATAAATGCCTTAGATACTAGTCACTCTCAAAATCTTGATATTTTTCCTCTATAACATTTTTAAGCAAGGATAATCATTGAATATGAGTGATTGTTTAAGAAAATGGAATGCAGAATCCTTAAGCAAAAAAAAAAGTTTCTGGTTCCTCTATGTTCACCCTGAGTATTGGTCCAGTGGATGTATGGGCGGGAGAAAGGAGCATCATCTATAGAGGAGAACTTGGTACTCCTTGGTGAAGATTTATGTAGCTCCATTTGCCCTCCAGGCATCCCAGGTCTTAGTCAATTAAAAGCAATATATCCAGGGCGAAGTGACCAACTGTCATCCTGCCAACTTCAATGCTTTGTTCCCAGGAAGAGTTGGTAGCCTAGAGAATTCTGCGTGTTTGCAGGCATTTCAACGGTGCCAGGATTATTCAAGGTTTGATATAAGAGTTCAGGAGAGGACTCACAGTGAGCTCGGGTTAAGGATGAAAATCTCTTGCAACAGGTGGATGTCCCAGATATATAAAATGATTGGAAAATAGAAAAATAACTTGGAGCTAAAATTGGAAAGACATAATATTCATTTAACCCTTAGATGTTGTTGCTGGTATTATGTGTTATCAAGTAGGAAGCAACTCATAGTTGATGCCCCAGTGAGTTTTCTGAGGCAGTAGATTGCATAGAAGAAATTAATCATCTTTCTCCTGGGGAGAAACTGGTAGATTTGAACCTCATGCCTTCAGGTTGGCAACACAGCTCCACATCCTTAGGCAGTCAAAGTTCCAGAACCCTTATTTCTTGTTGTTTTTAGGTGCCAGTGAGTCAAGTATGATTCCTAATGACCCTATGAACAACAGATCTGAACCCTGTTCTATCCTAAGTTATTCTCAACATCTCTGACACACTTGAGCATTACTGCAGTTACTGTGTCAGTTCATTGTGGTCTTCCTATCTTTCACTGACTCTCTACATCTCCTGGCATGATTCCGTGCTTCACGGAATAGACTCTCCTAACAAAGTGCCCAAAGTATGAGATAAAGCTTAACCACCTATGTCTCTGAGGAGTGCTCTGGCTGTACCTTTTTGCAAGACAGATCTGTTTGTTCTATTGGTAGTCAGTGGGATATTCAGTACTTTTTTTAAACATCACAGGTCAAAGACATCAGTTCTTCTTCTGTCATCTTTATTCATTGTCCTGCTTTCAGATAAATAGAAATTGATTGAAAAGACCATGAGCTAAATCAGGTGTACAGTTATCTTCAAATGTACACCATTGTTTCTCAGTAATTTAGAGAGGGCGCTGACAGCAGATTTGCTAAATGCAATATCTCCTGTTCTCCTGCCAACTAATACCTATTGATTGTGGATTTAAGTAAGATGAAATTGTTGGCAATTTGAATCTTTTCTCCATCTATCATGGTTTCTTATCAATCCAGTGGTAAGGATTTTTTTGCCTTCTTGATGTTGAGATGCAATTCATATTGAAGATTGTAGTCTTTGATTTTCTGCAAGGTTTTAATTACTCCTCATTTTTAGCAAACAAAGTTGTTCCATCTGAATGAAACCGATCGTTGATGAGTTTTCCTCCAATCCTGATGCAATGTGCTTCTTCATAAAATCCAGTTTCTTGAATGTTTTGTTCAGCATACAGATTGAATAGTTAAGAGAAAATGATAGTACCCTGGTGTACATATTTCCTGGTTTTAAGCCATACAGCTTTCCCTTACTCTATTCAGAAAGCAGCTTATTGGTCTAGGTGTAAATTTTGTATGGACATAATTAAGTATTCTGCAATTCTCATTCTTCTTAAAGTTAGCCATAGTTTGTTATGATTCACACAATTAAATGTCTTTGCATAGACAATAAAATACAAATCGACATTCTTCTGTCATTCTCTGCTTTCAGCCACAATCCATCTGACATCAGAAATTATATCCCTGGTGTCATGGTCTCTTCTATATCCAGCTTGAATTTCTGGCAGTTCTCTGTCAATGTATATTTCTGGCCAATTTTAGAGGATCATAAAATAGTTGTTCTCCATGATGGTACAGAATTGAGAAGTCTTCCTTTCTGTTATACACTGCATGGCTATCAATTCAGGGTACCTAAAATAACAGCAACAAAATCATTACTATAATGTCCTTATATCTTTGCTTGGATTTGCTTTGTTCAATAGATATACTGGGAAAGGTAGAGAGAGAAGATCATCAATGATGGGGATTGATACAGTGACTATAGAAATGGGCTGAAGTGTATCAGGAAAATGAGGATGCCATAGGATAGTACAGTGGATTGATTCAGTGACTGGGATAATTGGGATGGGAGTGTCGGAGACGGTGTGATTGGCACAGAACAGCGGAGTTTAGGGCTGTTGTACATAGGGTCGCTATGAGTCACAGGCGACTCGATGGCACGTAACAACAACAACAACAAACTTATTTAACAAGAGGAAAGGCAAATGGTCTGAAGTTCCATAAGTGCAATCATGGCAAATACTCATGCTTGGGTATGAACGTGAAGAATTTTTGAGTAAAATATAATAGTCATTCCTCTCAGTCATATTTCAGCTCTTTGGACACTGAAACTGAAGTTTTATGTTACCTTTTCCTCTGTCCCTGTCCCCACTTCCCTTTTCTACTTCTGTGCCTTAAGTTGCCTTTAGGCTTTCTACAGATAATTATCTTGCTTCTAGCCAATGATTTATGTACAATAAGAATAGGAGCTAAGATAACTTGTTCTCCTAGCCACAGTGGAAAGGAGCTGTGGCCAAGTATGTACAGAAATGGGTTCAGGCTATGGCCTTGAAGTTTTATTTGCGTCAGGGTACTAAAGTAAACATTCGTGTGGCAGTGTCTACTCTTGTACCAAATAATTGCTGCTTTGATAGAATACCATATAAGACATAGAATTGTGTTTTAAATGCCAACACAGATTGGTGAACTACTAATGACCAAATTTTAGTCCTTTCAAGGAATCTACCTATACCTTTAGTCCATAGCTTCTATTGAAAAGATCATTTAAGATGAGTAAAATTTTACAAAGAATAAGAAAATATTATTGGAATCATTTTAAAGGTCAGGGAATAAAGTAGTATAAGATTGCACTTTGTGTCAAGGAATTTAATCTTGGAAAGCCTCTGACCTCCTCAGAACCAGTACACAGCCTATGAATGAATGACAATTAGATTTTATACAACTGCCTCCAGTATAAAATTATAAATATATCCTGGTTACAATATGTAAATATTCTTACTTGTTGTTGTTAACTGTTGTTGAGTAAAGCACAACTAATAGTGATGCTATGAGCAACAGATGTGAACCCTATTCTATCCTGAGCCATTCTCATCACCTTTGACTCACTTCAAATCATTGCTACCATCACAGAGTCTGTACATCTCATTGAAGGTCTTCCTTCCTTTCACTGACCCTCTACATTTCCAGGAATGATATTCCTATCCAACAATATCCTCTTCTAGAAACATTTCCAAAATATGAAGACAAAATGTAAGAGGAGCAAGGGTAACATGGGAGTATGGCCAAATCTGACCTCTATTAACTCCACAAAGGAAACTGTCTTCATTAACAGCATCCACAGTAAAAAAAAAAAAAAAAGTTCTGGTAAGACAAACATATCCCCGAGTTCCTCTTTCTACTAATTCCTAATACCAATTCTACTATTTCACTGAGTCAGAAATTTAATGTAATAATTCACAGACCACATAGAACCATATGTACAATTAAAAGGTTTATAGGGAAATGACTAAGATGCAATTTTACTTGACAATAAGATACAAATTCTCCATTAGGACAGCTTTCAAAGCGTGCTCCTAGCTTTAAGCCAATGTTACTTGCTTTCTTAGTCCTGTCAGTCAGTCATGGTGTCTCCTCCTAAGTTCCCCAGCAAGCTTGGACAAAGGATGATCTAGATCTGGTTCCATGTGGTAGCAGTACCAAGGTCAGCTTTTCATGTCATCTGGTTTTCTGCTGTGGCTGTTACTCCTGTAGACCCCAGTGTGAATGTTTCAGAAAAGGACACACCATTTGCATTCTTTACTTCTTCTTGGCTGGTGAAGATATTCTCAAATTTTGTTTCTTAGCACACTCAATTTAGTAGTGAGACTAGCCAATCTCCTTATGGATAGATTGTTTTGCTGTTGTGTACCATTGAGTTGGGACCAATCCATAGCTGACTCTCTGGAAGGTTTGAGTGGTGGTTAATGATATGTGAGGCATCTTACAATCCTGAAAGAATGTAGTTCAAATCCAACAACTGCTCCACAAAAGGATGGACAATCTCCTCCCTGCGAAAACCCATCAGAAGGTCAGCCACTCCAGATGTTGGGTCAGTTCTGACTTCACAGTGTCGTTGTTGTTGTTGTTGTTGTTGTTGTTGTTATGTGCCATCGAGTCGCTTGCGACTCATAGCAACCCTATGTACAACAGCCCTAAACTCTGTTCTGTCCTGTGCCAATCGCACTGTCTCTGACACTCCCATCCCAATTATCCTAGTCACTGAATCAACCCACCTCATAGAGGGCCTTCCTCTCCTGCACCGTCCCTCCACCTTCCCAAGCATGATGTCCCTCTCTAAGGACCGGTCTCTCCTCACAACATGTCCAAAGTATGTTAGACAGAGCCTCAGAATCCTGGCCTCCAAGGAGCCACCCGGCTTAACCCTTTCTAGGACAAATCTGTTTGTTTTCCTAGCAGTCCATGGTATTCTCAATACTCTTCTCCAGCACCACAGCTCAAAGGCATCAATTCTCCTTCTATCCTCCTTGGTCATTGTCCAACTCTCTGATGCATAACAAGTGATTGTGAAGACCATGGCCTGTATCAGACTCACCTTAGTCTCCAGAGAGACACCATTGCTCTTCAGCACTTTGGAGAGGTCCCTAACAGCAGACTTTGCCATGGCAATGCGCCTTTTAATTTCCTGGCTGCTGGTGCCAAGACTGTTGACTATGGAGCCAAGCAAACTAAAGCTGTGTACAGTACAGAATAATAATGACAAGAAGATAGTCAGTGCTCTTCTCAAACATCATCAAAGGCATAAATTCTTCTTCTGTCATTGTTCTTCATTATCCTGCTCTTGGACACATAGCAAGTGATTGAAAAGACCATCAACTAAAAAGACATTAGTCTTCAAACTGACGTTATTGCTCATCAATATTTTAGGGAAGTCCTAGACAATAAACATGCCCATTTCAATGCAACTCATAATATTCTGATTGCTGGTCTCAACGATGTTGATTGTGGATCTAAATAAGAAGAAATAGTCAACAATTTCAATCTTTTCTCCATCTGTCAGGATATTGTTTACAGTCCAGTGCTAAGAACTTTTGCCTTCTTGTTGTTGATATGTAATGTATATTTTAGTCTATAGTCTTTGATCCTCTAAAGTAGGTATTTCAAGTCTCCCTCACTTTCTGCATGCAAGTGTGTTTTATCTGCATAAAACAGGTTGTTGATAAGTCTTCCTCTCCATATTCTTCTTCATAGCATCTAGTTTTTTAGATTATTTGTTCAACATACAGATTGAATAGTTGTTGTTGTTGCTGTTGTTGTTGTTATGATTGAATAGTTACAGAGTATAAAAGTACCAAGGACCACATGGGACAACCATCTCTGACCTCCACCAACACTACAAGAAGGAACTGTTCCCTCAACAACAGATGATGGATTCAAACTGCAAGTCTTTGATTTGGCAGTACAGCTCCTTACCACTAGGTCACCAGAGCTTTTGTTGTTGTTGTTGAGTGCTGTTGAATCACAGACGACTCATAGCAACCCTATAAACAAAAGACCTAAGGCCTTTCTATAACTATCGTCATAGAGTTTCTAAGGACATGTGTTTTAGGAAGTGGATGCGACTCCTTCTTCAAAATCTATCTTAAAACTGGGAGCTCCACCAAACACTGTCTACCATAGGCAGCCATTATAGCATTTGAGACCTCAATAGCACAAAGTTCAGCATCACAGTAAATCCAGATTACCTCAGCACATCAAACTGACAGAAGAATGCTGTATGACTTAGAAGAATTTTCCTCCAAAATACAGTAAAAAGGGATTAAAATATAATCCCTGGACCCAATTTTTAAATAAAAGGAACCTCCAGGAGGTTTTGTTGGCTCTAAACAAGAGGCTTAAATAAAAACAACCAAACAATCCACACAGACACTCAATCAAAACAAGAGTACCACCTTACAGAGTCCAGCCACTTCATCCAAGTGCAAAATGGAGAAAAAAGGTTTGGTATTATATGTTGTTGTTGTTGTTGTTGTTGTTGTTAAGTGCCATCCAGTACCAGACACTATAAACAAAAGACCTTAACCTTGTTCTATAACTTTTGTCCTTTCGCTAAGTTCATAAAGTTTCCACAGGCATGTTTTGGAAGTGGATGCCACTCCTGCTTCCAAGCCTGTCTTAATCTGTGAGCTCTACCAAACTTTGTCAACCATGTGTAACCATAATGGCATTTGACAGAACAATGGCACAACACTTTAGTATCACAGCAATCCAAAGTTACCTCAATACAGAGAAATGAAAGAATAGTGCTCTACCAGTTAGGAGAATGTTCATTTCAAACACAACTGAAACCAGTCCCAAGGGCCCAAATAAATTTTAAAATACCCCCGGCCTGTGCACCAGGCTTTTATTGGCACCAACAAGAGGCTTCCGGCCAACCAGACAATCCAGAGCCAACCCCCATCCAACACAGAGAAGGACTGGCTCTTACCCTCAGTACTTCAAGAAACTTTAGCAAAGGTTCTTGGTTCTGGTCCCACAGTCCACTCCGTCTCATGATGAGTTTGGTTTTCTACTCCGGAGGCCCTACTCTCTTATAGGTCTAATTGGTGCAGACTCACAACAGAGTGCTGCATTTTCTTGCTCCTTGTTTGCTGTTGGTAGGATTCTCAAAATCTGTTGAATCTGCTCAATTTAGTGGCAAGAGTACCAGATCCTCGTACCACCTATTCACATATTCTTGCCCACCCACATTGTAATGTCAAAGTCAATGGCCCTTCTGCAATAGGTGTTTTAAGTACTCATCACTTTTAAAAGGCAATGTTATGCCATCTGAATAGAACAAATTGTTGATGGATCTTCCTCCAAACTTGATACTACATTCTTTACAGAGTCCAGCTTCTCAAATAATTTGCTCAGCATACAGACTGAATAGAAATGGACCAAAATATATAGATATAGATATAGATATAGATATAGATGTTGTTGATATAGATATAGATATAGATATAGATATAGATATAGATATAGATATAGATATAGATATAGATAGATATAGATATAGATATAGATATATATCTTTAATGAATACCTTTCCTGATTTTAAACTATGCAATATTCCCTTGTTCTGTTCATTCAACATCTTTTTGATATAAGTAGAAGTTCTGTATTAGCATAACTACTATGAGATCCCCATTCTTCTCAATGTTAGACATAGTTTGTTATTAATCACACAGACAAATGCTTCTGTATAGTTTGTAAACCACAGAGACTCTTTTTTTTAAGAATTCTGAAATCTCAATCAGTATCCATCTGATATCATCAATATCACTTCTTCTAAACCCACCTAGAACTTCTGGAATTTTTCTGTCAATGTGCTGTTCTACACATTTTTGGAGGCTCTTTAGCAATATTATACTTGCATGTGATATTAATGATACTGTTGGATAGTTTCCAACAGGATAACTTTCTCCAAGGATTGGCCCTTCATAACATATGCTCAAAATATATGAGACAAATGTTTACCATTCCTGTCTCCAAGGAGCAACCTGGTTTCACTTTTCCCAAAACAGACCTATTTGTTCTCTTGGCAGCCTATGGGATATTTGGTATTCTTTTCTAGAACCACAACCCAAAGGCATCCTTTGTTCTTCTGTCATTTCTATTCACTGACTATCAGATGGAAGGAAGTGATTAAAATAATTTGACTTGAGTCAAGTACACTTTAGTCTTTAAACTGCCATGTTCACTCTTTAGTAAACTGGAAAAGTCCCTGACAGCAAGTTTTCTCAATAAAATTAGTCTTCTGATGTTTTGACTGTTGCTACCATGAGTGTTGATTGTGGATCCAAGTAAAATGAAATTGTTGACAACTTGGTATCTTCATTTGTAATCTGATGTCCTTACATTTGGATATTTTAAAGATGTCCTTGATAATATATTCATCCCATGAAATATTGTTTTTATTTCTTTACTTCTGCTTCTATGTATGTAAATTTCTTGTTCAAATAAAATGAAATTCAGAACAACTTAAATATTTGTTTAATTCATTTCTTGTGATGTTATTTACTGGTCCAGTTCTGGGGGTTTTCGGGTTTGTTTGAGTGAGGTATAACTGATAGTGAATTCTATAGTCTCCTCGCTTCATAAGCTAATGCACATGATCCTCAGAAAACTAGTATATGCCAATTAAATTTAACAGGTTGTTGATACCTTCTTCTAATCCTGATGCTGAGATTTTCATGTAGTTCAGTTCCTTAAATTATTTGAAAAGCATAAAGATCAAATAGTTAAGATGAAAGAATATAATCCTTGCCATACATTTTTTATATACATTTTTCTCTTTTTTTTCCAAATAATTGTTGTTGGTACAGCTTTTATATGTGCAATGTAAATTGCTTCACTGCTTATATGAATTTGTAAGAACTGATCAAATGAAATAAAAGAAAGGAAAGATGCATTTGTTGTTGTTAGGTGCCATCGAGTAGAGTGCGACTCATTGCGACCCTATGAACAAAATATCTGAGTGTAGTCCATCTTGCACCATCCACATACTTTCTAACAAGAACCCATTGCAGCTGTTACTGTGTCAGTCCACCTGGCTGAGGTCCTTCCTCTCCTTTGCCAACCCTCCATCCTTCCCAACATCATGCCCCTTTCCGAGGAATAGCACCTCCTAGCAATATGTCCAAAGAATGAGTGGTGAAGTCTCATTATTCTTACCTCCAAAGAGCACTCTGACTGCACCTTCTTCACGGCATATCTGTTCATTTTCTTGGCCATCCATGGGATGTTCAGTACTCTTCTCCAACATCACAGCTCAAATCTGTCAATTCTTTTTCTATCCTTATTCATTGTCCATGTCTGTTAGTCCAAATGATAATCTAAGTATGCTCTAATGTACATAGGGTTTTCGAAGGCCAGTAATTTCAAAATCAACAAAGGGGTCCGTAAGGGATGTATTTTGTCTCCATACCTTTTCAATCTCTATGCAGAACAGATCATCCGAGATGATGGGCTATACAAAGAGAAATGTGGTATTAGGATTGGTGGAAGAATCATCAACAACCTGTGTTATGCAGACGACATGACCCTGCTCGCTGAAACTTAGGAGGACCTGAAGTGCTTGCTGCAGAAGGTCAAGGACTGCAGTCTTCAATATGGATTGAAGCTCAACATCAAGAAAACAAAGATTCT
>NW_006399923.1:5290923-5292431 GCF_000299155.1 Elephantulus edwardii | reverse complement strand
ATACTTTGGGCATGTTGCAAGGAGGGACTGGTCCTTGGAGAGGGACATCATGTTTGGGAGAGTGGAGGGACGACACAGGAGAGGAAGATCCTCGATGAAATGGATCAATTCTGTGAGTCGAGTGGTGGGAATGAATGTGTTTGAGACAGCGACGTTGGCACAGGACAAAACTTCATTTAGGGCTCTTGTACATAGAGTCGCTATGAGTCACAAATGACTCAATGGCACATAACAACAACACAACAACATTCATCGTCTAGGTCTCGGATGCATAGCTAGTAAATGGAAAGACTATGGCTTAAATAAGACACACCTTAGTCCTCAAACTGACATAATTATTCCTCAATAATGTGGAAAGTTTCTTAACTGAAGATTTTCCCAGTGCAATGTGTCTTCTTATTTCCTGACTCCTAGTACCAAGGGTGTTAATTTTGGATTCAAGCAAGATGAAGTTGTAGACAGTTTCAGTCTCCTCTCCTTCCATCATGACACTGCCTATGGGTCTAGTGGTAATAATCTTTTTTCTTGATATTGAGTCACAATCCATACTGAAGGCTGCATTCCTTGATCTTCTGCAACAAGTGCTTGAAGTCTTCCTCACTTTCCACAAGCAAGGTTGTGTCATCTACATAACACAGGTTATTGATGAATCTCCCTCCAATCCTGACACCATATTCCTCTTCATAAAGTCCAACTTCTTGGATAATTTTCTCAGCATTTAGATTGCCGACTCTGAGTCAGATAATCATATGTATACATACAGGGAAAGAAAAACAGAAGAAAAGTGGTGTTGCGTTCATAGTAAAAAAGTCAGTTTCAAGTTCTATCCTGAAATGCAACATTGTGAGTGATAGTATAATATGCATACACATACAAGGAAGACCAGTTAACACAACTATTATGTCCTACATCTAGTGTCAAAGTGGAAGAAATTTAGAATTTTCACCAAATTTTGAAGTCTAAAATTAATTGAACATGGAATCAGGATGTTAACAATTGGTGAAAGATCTATTTAAAGAGTCCTAAAAGCATTTCACACTTTAAATGGAATTAATTGTGTTCTTCATGCATTTATCCAGATAAGGTGGAGACAGTAAGAAACCCTCGATATAATAAACCAAATTGTTATAAAAGGAATAAGGGTGAAATTTAACACCCTGCAGCCTTCAGTTTGGACTTTGGCTCAATGTCAAGAAGACAAAGACTCTCACCACTGGACCAATTGGCAGCATCAGGACGGATGGCAAAGGGATTGAGATTGTTCACAGCTTCAGTTTGCTCAGATCCACAGTCAACACTCTTGGCACCAGCAGGCAGGAAATCAAAAACTGTATTGTGATGGGAAAGTCTGCTGTTAGGGACCACTCTAAAGTATTTAAGAGTAACAGTGTCTCTCTGGAGACTAAAGTGCATCTGATACAGGTCATGGTCTTTGCAATCACTTGTTATGCATCAAAGAGTTGGACAATGACTAGGGAGGATAGAAGGAGAATTGATGCCTTTGAGCT
>NW_006399923.1:5289519-5290591 GCF_000299155.1 Elephantulus edwardii | reverse complement strand
GGATGGGTGTGTCAGAGGCAGTGCTATTGGGACAGGATAGAGCAGGGTTTAGGGCTGTTGTACATAGGGTCGCTATGAGTCACAAATGACGGCACATAAAAACAACAACAACAAGGTTATCACAAGTCATACAATGTTAGAGAAATTCCTTAGGGTGTAGTCTGTAATACCTTTTACAAGGGGAAGAAAGTAAAACATCTGAGTATACCTCAGAACCAACAGGAAGTAATCACCAGGAGTTAAGATTTTACTCATGTAGATCCAAGATGGCGGTGGCGACAGAGGCAGAGATAGTGTGGTGAGCTGCGGGAGCAGTGAACCACTTAAAGCAGGGCCATTATGGCCTTCCACAGACTTTGGCTTATTGATAATTGAACAATTAAACAGTTGATGACTGGCCCTCAGTGAAGATCGAGGCTCAACAACAGGAATTCAAGGATTCCCAAGGAGAAATGGGTGAGTCTCGTGGCTTCCAACCACCCCACCACCTCCCAGAGCCTGCTCCGCACTGCACAGCAGCTGCAGCTCCATGATGCTTCCACAGCCGGAACAAATGGATTCCCTCACCCAGGATGGATGCTAGGCACCGGCCCTCCTCAAGACTGGTACAGTGAAGTCACCACACTGCCACAAGAGGGACTTGGTCTGGAGAGAATTCTTGGAGCCAGGATGGCGGCTGGGGGGTCGGGGCGCATGCCTCCTGCAGGCCTCCCGCACTGGGGGGGGGGCACACAACCCACTGGCCGCCTGAGTAGGAGGTGGGGGATGGGATGCATGCCCGCCATCTGCAGGTTTGGGTTTCCTTGGACAGGCCAAAGAAGACAACCTATGCATTGGACAGGGCAAAGAGGATGATTACCTATGCAATGGATTGCTCAAAGTCATTGTGAGTCTGATGACCTTAACAGTGGCAGCATGCACAAGAGGACCAACATCCTAAATGCACCACATATTTTGTTCTGTTGAATGCTTCTGCCAAAAGATGATAAGACATGGGGGGAGTTTGTGCACAATCTCAGGTTCCCTTTATCATATATAAAGGGGGAGGGCAGTGACACCTACTTCAAAATAT
>NW_006399923.1:5279955-5287894 GCF_000299155.1 Elephantulus edwardii | reverse complement strand
TTCACCTGCTCCCCCCACCGACCAAACTGTGCAGCTCTGCAACTGCATCCTGGCCCATCCTCACCCTTCTGCCCCCAACCCTCACCTCCTTGTACTCCCAATATGTTTTTCCCAATTAAAAAAAAAATTTACTTGTGGACTGAAGCCTTGCATTAGGTAATGTTTCAACAGTGAAAAAAGAGGAAGCATGGAGATCTCCAAGGAACACTTGATCTAGAGATTCTGAAGGAAACAAATATTTTTTTCAGGACCAACAGTGAGAAGGAAGGCTTTCTTTAGAGCTGTTGTCCTGAATTTGGACTTCTAAGGAGCTCTACTGGCGAGAGATAAACCAACAGGTAGACAGGTCATATCTACCGGCTTTTCTACTGAAGAAAGATAGACAATCTCTTCTCATGTGATTTACAACTTCTGAAATCCTGCAGGAGTGTTAGCTATGAGTAGATTTCAACCTGATTGCAATGAAAAACAAGAATAAAGCTATTCATTTGTCATACCTGAGTAATAATAGCACCAGACAACTAATACTACACTTTTATAATTAATAATTATAAATGTATATTTTTTACTTTAATAACAGTATTTAAATATCTCAAAAGTTCCCTCAATTTTATTAAAATTATAAAACCTATTTATTTTTCTGTTAGTGACTTAATTAGAAAACAAGTGAGAAATACACGAAAAGTCCTATTAAATTGTTGTTGCTTAAAGGAGGGGGAGGAAAACCCTAACCTTAGGAAACCAATATTATTCAAAACACATTTTTGCTGAATTTTTATTTACAAAATAAAAATATAATATATTAAAAGTATATTTTAGAAATGAGTCCTCAGATATCTAAGTGGTTAGTGGATTAATTTTAATTGAACACTTTAGCAGTCTTTCTTAAAGAATTGAAAGTTTTTTGTTTGATTTCATATTGTGTTGCTCTGTTTGCCGGTAGGTGCCTCTGAGTCCACTATAGCTCATAGCAACACTTTGAACAACAGACAAGAAACTCGTCTTATCCTGTTCCATCATCACAATCTTCACCATGCTGAAACTCATTGTTGCAGTCACTGTGTCAATTAAAACTATAATAATTAATTCTTTGCTGATTTTATTTACTGAGTTATGTAGTTTCATTAGTTATAAAACTAGTTTATTCTCATTCAATGTCTAATCTTAAATGTAATCAGAAAGAGTATTTTATTTATTATAATGTAAAATGATTATTTGTACTAAACTGACACCATCTTAATGTTGATTATATACTACCAGTATATTTACATCCCTGTTTATTTCAAAAAAGTTTTAAGTAATTTAACAGTTTGCTTGTTTGAGCAAATAACTGTTCTCAAAACTAATTTCTGATATATGTGTACTCTGCTGTATGAATCAACATATGTCTGTGAGTAGAGGGTTGTTTAACAAATGATGCCTTGTCACATAATATGACATATGTGTGGATGTAGGCCATATAACTTCTAAATTAACAAACTTTTCATTGACATTAACAGATGAGCTCCTTGTTTATAGAGTAGCATTGAAACATTTTCATCTGTGAAGGACAAAAACTCAGACATGAAAAAAAATTTGGATATAAAGTCACAAAAAACTCCCATCAAGTTGATCACCTAGAGCTAAAAGTAACTAAAAAATATTGTTTTAATTTTTGATGTATTAAGGTTTGTTGTTGGTTTGATGACAAAGTTTATATACATTGTGCTTCACACTGTGCTTCATCCACACTGTGTTTCATATATTCACATCCATTATGTTTTATAAAATTAATCACCATTGGATCCTTATTTCTTTTGTTTCTAGTAAATTCATAAATGATTTCTCTCCTCTTGCCAAGTACAGTATCAACTATCTCTTTTGGTTTTGGTATCATTAAATTACACTTTGGTACATTCTTTAATTAATTAAAAAATACCTCATATGCTGCTGTTGTTATCTGTCATAGAGGTGGATCAGATTCATAGTTTAGTTAGCCTTAGATCTAAGCAAATTTTTAAAAACAACAAACAAACAGTTTAAAGACTAAACGCACCTTATGCAAGTCATGGTATTTTCAATAGCTTCCTATGAATATGAAAGTTGTATAGTGAATAAGGAAAACTGAAAAGAATTGGTGCCTTTGAATTGAAGTGCTGGAGAAAAGCACTGACTATACCATGAACTGCCAAAGGTTCTTTTCTTGGCAAATCTGTTCTGTAGGAAGAGTAACCAGAGTTTTCTTTAAAACTAAGTATCCTGCAATATAAACTCACTTACTTCTTACATATTTTCAGGAAGAATCAGTCTCTGTAGAGAGAAATAATTCTGGGAAAGGTCAGTCTAAGATAGGAATCTTTCGCAGAATCAGGGAAATTCTGGGAAAGATTAGCAAAGATCCTCAGTAAGATAGACTAAACAGTGATTACTACAATGGGTTTGAACATGGCGGAGACTGTGTGGATGCTATCTTGCGGTAGGTTAGGGTAAGGTCCATATCCATTGTTTATAGAATCACTATGAAAGGTAGTCAACTTAACAGCATCCAACCACAACACTGTAGATGGTACTATGATGGCAGTGTATACAGAGAATTGTTGTAAACAGCATGTTTGTAAGTCTCCAGTAGTTCAAGTTCACCAATGGCTCCAAGCAATAAATAAAGATGGCAATCCTCCTTGCATTGTGAAGTACAGCCTCAAAAACCCAATTGATGATCACTCACTATAAAACAGAATTGACTCCAAGGTAGTGATCAGTACTCTGGAAGAAGAGTCTTGTGATTGGCTTCTGTATAACAAACCCTATGGAGCAGGTCTACTGACCTTTAATACGAGTCAAATTGAGTCAGCATTAACTCGAATGTAAAAGCAATTATATTCCTCATCTGTTTCAAAGCAGTGCACATGATTTATCCCCTCTATTTTTAGTTTTTCTCCATCCCCCATGCCAGTCCTGTTTTGTAACAGTGGCATTATGCAGTATTTATTCTTTTATGACTGAGATATTTTGCATAATGTCCTCCAGCATCACCAATTTTGTATACTATTTCATGAGTTCTTTGATTTTGGATGTGTATATGTCTGTTTGGTAAACAACCCAATCATAAAATGGGCACAGGATATGAACAGATATTTCACCAAAGAAGACATTCAGATGTTGGATAAACACATGAAGAAATGTTCAAAATCCCTAGCTCTAAGAGAGAAGCAAGTCAAAACAACTATGAGGTATCATCTCACTCCAGTAACAATAGCAAAATTCAAAAGAGCAGCAAACAATAAATACTGGCGAGGCTGTAGAGAAACTGGAACCCTTATTCACTCTGGTTGGAGTGTAAAATGGTGCAACCACAATGGAAGGCTGTATGACACTTTCTCAAAAAGTTGCAAACAGAAATACCATTTGACCCAGCAATTCCACTACTGGGAATATACCCTAAAGAAACCAGAATGGCCACGTAAGCAGACATATACTCACCCATGTTTATCACGGCTTTGTTCACAATAGCAAAGAGTTGGAAACAACCCAAGTGCCGATCAACAAACATATGGATAGAGAAGCTGTGGTATATTCACACAGTGAAATACTATGCTGCATTGAAAAACAAGGAACTCAAGGAATATTGTACAAAATGAGTGACCCTGGGAGACATTTTTCTGAGTGAATCATCTCAGTCACAAAAGGACAAATATGGCATAGTGTCGCTGTTGTAAAGTGGGACTGATATTGGGGTGGGGAAAACTAAGAGGAAATAAATAACATATACTGCATTGAGACAGTTGAAGGAGAGATCTGTTTAGGAGGAATATATGATTAGGTATTATTGTAAAAACAAGAGTCCAGATGAAAGCTGAATAGTGGAGTGGACTGGGAGCATTAGGGAAGGGAGGCTTTGTATACCAATGATATTTATGTATGTATGTATGTATGTATGTATGTATGTATGTATGTATTAAACTTTGCAAAGAGAAAAAAGAATTGGGTGGGGAGGGGTGGGCAGGGAAGGAATTATGAATAAATGGAAATGCAAAGTCTCTTATAAACTTTCATTAAAATAAATAAAAAGAAAAAGGGGGGGAATGGTGCAACTACTCTGGAAGGTGGTATGGTACTTTCTCAAAAAAGTTGGAAATTGAATACATTGTTTTTAACACCAGGTCTTTTTCCCATTTCCTTCTTCTCCAATCATTAAATTGGGGGACCCTCTGATTAACCGCCTCCCATCCTCACACCCAACCTCTCCTCCTTTGGATCCTAATACTCATTCTACAATAGTGACCTTATACAGTGTTTGTCATTATAGCACTGAGTTAATTCACTTAGCATAATGTTCTCCAGTCCCTTCCAAGCTAGGTAGTTATTTACAAAATCATTGTTTCTTCATGCTGCATAGTATTCCATCGTGTGAATATACCATAATTTCTCAATCCATTCTATTGTGATTGGACATTTGGGCTGTTTCCATGTTCTTGCAATGGTGAATAACACTGCTGTGAACTTGGTGTCCAACTCTCCATTTGTGCCTGAGTTTTCATTTTCTTGGGGTGTATTTCAAGCAGAAAAATAGCTGGGTCATATGGAATTTCCATGTTCAGCTTTTTTAGGAACCTGACATTAGCTTCATTCTTGACACTTACAAAACAGAATTACATTTTATGATATAATGAACACATAATACAATTAATATGTTTAATTTTATTCATTAAATATTAATATAATTTATAATTAATAATTAAATAGCAAAAAGAAATATGTGAACAGTATTTAAATAATATTTCCTGTGTTTGATGAACTTTAAATACAATCTCGTTATTCTTATACATTTAGATTTCAAATAATTTTATAATTTAATAAAATATTCTATATCACACAAAATTTTAATATTTGTATAATATCCTTCTCTCATAGCCAATGTTAGATGAATCGTGGCTAAAAGCAGAGAGCACCAGAGGAATGTCTAAACATGTTTCATTATCTGTACAAAGGCATTGAATGTGCAGATCACAACAAATTGTGGCTAAACTTGAGAATAGGAATCCTAGAATATTTAATTGTGCTCACGTGGAAAGTATACGTGGACAAGGAAGCAGTAGTTAGAACAGATCGAGGAAACACTGGATCAGAATCAGGAAAGGTGTATGTCAAGGATGCGTCTTATCTCCACACCTTTCCAATCTATATGCAGAACAGGTCATTGGGAGGCTGGATTCTATGAGGAGGAATACGGCATCAGGATTGGAGGAAGACTCATCAACAACCAGTGTTATGCAGATGACACAGCCTTGCTTGCTGAAACTAAAGAGGACACGACATGAGGGCTGCTGCTGCAGAACAAGGACTTTGTCTTCGATATGGATTGAAGCTCAACACCTAGAAAAAAAAATCAGTCAGCAGCTTCAGGATA
This sequence comes from Elephantulus edwardii, assembly GCF_000299155.1. Taxonomy (NCBI): domain Eukaryota; kingdom Metazoa; phylum Chordata; class Mammalia; order Macroscelidea; family Macroscelididae; genus Elephantulus; species Elephantulus edwardii. The sequence goes on along the minus strand of NW_006399923.1, from coordinate 5,282,508 downwards.
GATGGAGATAAAATTGAGGTTGTTAATAATTTCAGCTTGCTTGGTTCCACAATCAACACTCTTGGCACTAGCAGTGAAGAAATCAAATGAAAAATTGCACTGGGATATTCTGCTGTCAGGGACCTCTCTAGAGTACTGAAGAGCAATGACTTCAGTCTAGAGACTATGGTGCACCTGATGCAGGCCAGGGTCTTTGCAATTACTTGCTATACATCTGAGAACTGGACAATGACTAAGGATGATAAAAGGATTGATACCTTTGAGTTGTGGTGCTGGAGATGAGTGTTGAAAATACCCTGGACTGAGAGGAGAACAAATAGGTCTGTCCTAGAAAGAGTGAAACCAGGGTGCTCCCTGGAGGCAATGATTTTTTTTAATTATTATTATTAAATTTTATTCATTTTAATGAACATTTACAGAGAGCTTGGATTTTCATTCATTCATTGTTGCGGAGGCAATAATTTTGAGGCTCTCACATACTTTGAACACATGGTAAGGAGAGATCAGTCCTTGGAGAGGGACATCATGCTTCGAAGGGTAGAAAGACAGAATAGGAGAGGAAGACAGAAGAAGAGATGGATTGAGTCAGTGACTAGAAGAATGGGATTAGGTCTGATGGAGACAATGAGATTGGCTTAGGATAGAGCAGGTTTCTTAGCTGGTTTATTCATAGGTGACTCAATGACATGTAACTACAACAAGAACAACTCTATTTTTGTCAATATAGTTTATACAGGAACTTTTATGGAATATATATGACACTTGAAATTATTTTCTACGGTGAAGTTTTAATTTCTGGTTCACATATTTATTTAATTATTACCGTAGGATTACTCCTAAGATTTTATTTCTCAACTGTTTTCAGGACTTTTGAAATTGATTGTTAAATTCCTTCCAAAAATAATTGTGCTATCATAGTAACGTATGGTGGAAATAATTACATGTTGTTGTCTACTTTATTTGCAACGCCAGATTGAATGTGTTAATAATAGTTTTTAAAAACACATAGCATTAGGAGATTGTGAAGGATAAAAGTCACATAAAAGTATATTAAGTTATAATCTTTTTTAATTTATTTCTCCCTATATATGCATAAAAGCTCTTGATAGTTCTATATCTAATCAAATATTGCTTGGCACAGAGTATATACATACATATTCACTGAAAATTTTTCCTGAAAAATTCACTGAAAAGTATTCCTGTTAGTAACTTCTATGACCTTACTATTTGAGCAAAATAGTAGTGACACCTGTTTTTTAACTGACAAACATTGTAACTGTTTTCTTAGTTGTAATTAAAATCTTTTCCTAAAATCTCTATCAATACTTTTATCATGAACCCTTAATGATTGTGACCTCTGTTTTAAGGGCCAATTTTCTGAATTTTTAATGCAGCAGTGAATATTACATTTCTAACACTACAAATATATATTTTATGTCAAAGATTTCAAATATTTTGGACAAATGTCTTCATTAATCACTGTCACTTAAAACTGCTCTTATCAATTTCTGACTTGCAAAATTTGAGATATGTTACAATTTTCTATTTATTTGGTCAAGTCATATGGTTGTTAAATGAAATTCAGCCAGCTCCAACTTATAGACCTTATGTGCATCATTAAGATGGACCTTACATGCATCATTAAGATGTACAATCTTTCTCAATCCTTGTAATCCCTATCGTGTGTTAAAGTCCATTGTTGGAGTCACTGTGTCAATCTGTCTTGTGAAGCATCTCCTATTTATTGTTGCCTTTATTTACCAAGAATTACGTTTTTCTCAAAGGAATAGCCTTCCTGATATTATGCGCAAAATATGTGACATCATCCTTATTTCTGTGGAACACCCGAGCTATTCTTGCTTCAAGATACGTTTAAGGACTAAGATGGGCCTGATCCAAGCCATTGTATTTCCAAGTAGGTCATATGTATATGGAAGTAGAACAATAAATATGGAATGCTGAAGAATAATCAATGTCTTTTCATTCTGGTGTTAGTGAAAAATATTGAATCTATACCATGTAGAAAAAAGAGTTCAGGTGGTAGAGGAAGGTTGAGTCTTACCTCTATTAATGTTACAAATTAGTACAGATCCCATCAACAATATCCACAATCAAAAATCAAAACTAATAAAGTTGGACAAGGTCCTACTTCTCATTCCTACATCAATCATACTGCTCTATGACTAAGACTGAAATCCACTGTACATGCTCCAGAACCTCGCAGAACCAAGCATACAGTGATGGGGTTATTTAGAAAAGTTGATATGTTACAAACCAGGTTAGCAGAAGGATAAAGCTCCTAGCTCTGGATAGCTTTACAAGGTTTTCAAGCTCATAGGTCCTTTAACTTTCAGCCTTCTGGTTTAGGTCAGTGATACCAAGCACTTAGTTCCACCAGTTTGTTGTTTTTTTTTTTTCATTTTTTTTTATTATTATTAAATTTTATTAGTTTCAATGAACATTCACAGGGATTCTGGGCTTTTACTCTTTCATTGCCGCACCATTCTCTCCACCCTCCTCCCCAGTTTGTTCTTCTTCCCCGCCATCCGAATG
>NW_006399923.1:5261509-5278631 GCF_000299155.1 Elephantulus edwardii | reverse complement strand
TTAGAAGATCCCATTCATCTATGTTATCTTCTCCTGGTTGTAGGTTTTCCAGGATACTGGGAAGACTGTTTATGTGTGGATTAGGACTTCTAGTGTTGTTCCTAGCTTTTCTGTAATGAAGTTTATAGTCCTTGGTATTAGTCCTAGGTCCATGATCCACCTTGAGTTGGTTCCACCAGTTTTTATACATCCCCTGTCCTCTAAAAAGTTTGTTTGACAGCCTTAAGCATTAAAAGGGAACAGTCCCAAGTCAACGCTGTCTCAAGTCAGTCTCTGGATCTCTGGTGAAACAGCTGCAGTCGTTGGTCTGACTTACAAATTAATCTCTGTCTCAAAAGTTTGCTATCTTCATTTTCTACTTCTTTATCCTTGCTGGAAATGAAATTCTTATCTTCTACTGCTAATCCTGTTCAGTTTAAACGGAATGATATGACTAAATGAGCAAATGACTCTCTAAATCTCATACCAAATTGGTTTTCATGACCTCATCTAGCCATGTGGTTAAAACATAGATAATGTCTTGTTGTAGTTAGATGCTGTCGAGTATGACTTATAGTGACCCTATGAACCCTGACCTATCCTGTGACAGCTTCAAACTTCCTGACATACTAGAGTCTGTTGTAGCAGTGTCCATGCCAAAATCCACCCAGTCAAGGGTCTTCCTCTCCTTCACCAACCCTCCACCCTTCCATGCGTCATGGTATCTCCCATGCTGCCCCTTCATGAAACATGACTGAAGTATGTGAGGCAAAGCCTTATCATCCTTGCTTCCAAAGAGAACTCTGACTGCAACTTCTCCAAGACATATGTGTTGTTTTTTTTGGCAGTTCATGGGATACTTAGTGGTCTTCTCTAACACCACAGCTCAAAGGCTTCAATTCTTCTTTTGTCATCTGTATTCATTGTCCAGCTTGGAGATGAATAGCAAGTGATGGGAAAGACCATGGCCTGAATCAGATGCACCTTAATCCTCAAATTGACATTCTTGCTTCTCGATAATTTGTAGAATTTCCTAACTGCAGACTCTCACTGTAATGTGCCTTCTTATTTCCTGGCTGCTGGTATTAAAGGTGTTAATTGTAGATCCAAGCAAGGTGAATTTGTTGATAATTTCAGTCTCTTCTCCCTCCACCTTGATGTTGCTTATCACTCCACTGGTAAGAATCTTTGTTTTCTTACAGTTGAACATCAATCCTTATTGAAGATTGCATTCCTTGTTCATCTGCGATAAGTGCCTCAAGTCCTCCTCATTTCCTGCAAGCCATTTTGCCCCAGTCACATCATGAATAGTCAAAAGAATGAACAAATGTCCTGGAAGTCAAGTTACAGTGGCTTTCAAAACAACAGGGTGGTAAGGCTGTTTCAAAACACACGAAGAGAAGGCTGTTGTCTTACTTGCTGTGCTTTGAATTCACAAATGAGGAAGCATACTTCAGAGAAGCAGAGCATAATTTTGCCCCCAACATGCGGTAGTTGGTCTATAAGTTAGAGTCACTATACGAGTGATGGAATCACTGTTGTTGTTGTTGATTGTCTTGAGTCAAGCACGACTCTTCAAGTTGAGCACCCAGATTTTCCACTTCATTCTTACAATTTTGATAGCAAATTCTTTCTCAGGCACTACATTGCCCCTTTTACCGTCATTTACTTTCATCAGAATAAACACTATTTATCCAAATTATTTCAATAATATCTTTCACAGAGACGAAATAGTGAGATTCGTTCAGAAGGGGAATATTTGTACTAGTGTATGTTTGAAATTCTCAGTACTGTAATGTCAAGCTTGAATTTGTTTTCAATTCTTTCAAATTTAGAAATGCTAAGATCTTCCATATTTATTTTTCAATTCCAGCCCTTTAGGCGTGTTCCATTATAGTTCTTTGCTTTGTCTTCTCAAGCTGCCCTTTGAAATCTCTTTAGCTTTTTTTACTTCTGTGTTTCTCCCCATTCATTTGGCCTTGCAAAAGTCAAATGAAATTTTTAGTCTGTTCTGTCATACATTTTGGTCTTTTATTCCTCTTATGTTTTTGTAACAAACTTCAATCACTTGCTGTGCAGCTGAAAGATTGTTGTTGTTGTTGTTATGTGCCGTCGAGCCATTTGTGACTCATAGCGACCCTATGCACAACAGCCCTAAACCCTGCTCTATCCTGCGCCAACCACACTGCCTCTGACACACCAATCCATCTCATAGAGGGTCTTCCCCTCCTGTGCTGTCCCTCCACCCTCCCAAGCATGATGTCCCTCTCCAAGGACCCGTCCCTCCTGGCAACATGTCCAAAGTATGTCAGATGAAGCCCCAGATGGCAAAACAAGAACTGCTATCTTTGGCACACGATGTTGGAGAGAAAAGTACTGAATGTCCCATAGAATGCCAAAAGGATAAGAAGACATGTCTTGGAGAAAGTGCAGCTAGAATGCTTCTTGAAGAAAAGCATGGCAAAGCTTCATCTCACATACTTTGGGCCATGTTAGTAGGAAAGGCTGTTTCTTAGAGAGGGACATTAGGCTTGAGAATGTGAAGAATCAGACAAAGAGAAGATTCTCAAGGTAGATTGACATAGTCACTGTAGTAAATGGACTTAACTTTGTTGAGGGTGATACTGGATAAGACAGGGCTCAGATTTGTTGTTCAGTCACTATGAGTCATACTCTACATAGTAACAGTAACACATGCACAAAGTACTATTATATGTCCGTTTAAAATTTAAGGTGCACTTTATTTGAGTCATGGTATTTTTATTTGTTTATTAGACATTGAAAGTAGGACAATGAATAGAGAAGATGAAACAAGAAATAATACTTTTTAACTGTGGTGTTGGAGATGAGTATTGAATAGACTATGAACTACCAAAAAAGCTAACAAATGAGTTTTGGAGTAGGAGGAAGTTCACTGAACGCCCACCAGCCCAGATCAGTAGGAAGTCCCCATAGCTCCAATCTCCACTTTCCACATATATCTGTCCCCAGCCAGGTCTTCCAGACCTCGGAACTACCCAAAGCACCAAACTTACTTGGAAGCAGAGGCTTGACACACCATAGCTGGGGTTATATGGAGTAAGGAGAGAGAGAATGGTTGGTTAAGTGGGTGAAGGAAAAGAAGAAAGGGTGCCAGGGTAGTTATGGGGGTCCTCACCATGACACAGACACAAAATGGGGAGTTGAGAGTAACACCAAATTAGTCACCTGTATAATCAAGAAATTGTATTTCATATACTCTTTGGGGTAAAATGCTTGTCTACCAAATATTGTACTGAGAGTGATTAAATATACAAACTAGGTTTAGAAGTGATCGTGACTCTAGAGACTTTATCATCAATGTCAGATTGATTTTGGCCTACAGCAAAGAGTACCAAAGGAATGTCTATCTGTGTGTCATTGACTATGCAAAGGCATTTGACACTGAATCACAATACATTGTGGCTAACCTTGAGGAAAATGAGAATCCTAGAACACTTGATTGTGCTTATGTGAAATAAATACTTGGACCAGGAAACAGTCCTTAGAACAGAGCAAGGAAACGGTGCATGGTTCAAAATCAGGAAAGGTGTGTGTCAGGGATGCATACTCTCTCCATGCTATTTCAATCTATGGGCCGAACAGATCATTTGGGAAGCTGGGCTTTATGAAGAGAAATATGGCATTAGGATTAAAAGAAGACTCACCAACAACTTAAGTTATGCAGATGACACAACCTCACTTGCTGAAAGTGAGGAGGGCTTGAGGCATTTGCTGCAATAGGTCAGATTGTAGTCTTCAATGTGGACTAAAGCTAAAGGTGAAGAAGACAAAGATTCTAACCACAGCACCATGATGGATGGAGAAGAGATTGAGTTTGTTAACACTTGCAGTTTGCTTGGCTCCACATTAATACTCTTGGCACCAGCCCATCAAAAGACAAATTGTACTGGGAATATCTGCTGTCATAGGCATCTCCAGAATACTGAAATAAAATTATGTCAGTCTAGAGACTAAGGTGCATCTAATTCAGGTCATGGTCTTTGCAATTACTTGCTATGCATCAGAAAGCTGGGCAATGAATAAGGATGACAGAAGAAGAAATGATAACCTTTGAGTTGTGGTGGTGGAAAGGAATCTGGAACATACCATGGGCTACCAAAAAGACCAACAGGTCAGTCTTGGAGAGGGTGAAAATAAGCTTCTCCTTGGAGGCTAGAGTTTTGAAGTTCCATCTTAAATACTTTGGGCACGTGGCCAGGAGGGATCAATCCTTGGAGAAAAATATGCTCAGGAGAGTGGAGGGACTGGGCAGGAGAGGAAGACCTTGAATTAGATGGATTGACACAGTAACTGGGGCAATGGGGATTGGTGTGTCAGAATCAGTAAGATTGACTCAGGACAGGGCAAGCTTCAGAGCTGCTGCACATAGGGTTGCTATGTATCACAGACAACTTGACCGTACATAACTACAACAACAACAAAGCTGAGCACACAAATTAAGAAATTAAGACAAACTAGGAAGAAAGATTGGCCATTCACTTTCAGAATAACAGGCCTTTGAGGAGGAATGTGACATCAAATTGGAGGAAGACTCATCATCAACCTGTGCAGATGACACAACCTTGCTTACTAAAAATGAGGAGGGCTTAAATTGTTTCCTGCAGAAGGTCAAGAACTGCAGTCTTCACTGTGGACTGAAGCTCAAAATCAAGAAGACAAAGATTGTCATTAACCAGCCAATTGGCAGCACCATGATAGATGGAGAGGAAATTGAGATTGTTCACAATTACAACTTGCTTATTTCTGTAATCAACCTTCAGACACTGTTGTTGTTGCTGATTGACTTGGAGTAGAGCACTACTCATAGTGACCCTATGAACAAAAGGCTTGAAGCCCCTTTACAAATACTGATATTTATCAAAGTTCATAGGGTTTCCGCAGGCATGTTATTTCAGAAGTGGATGCCAGTCCTGCACAGTCAGAAAATCAAAAGATGAATTGCACTGGGGAAAACCTGCTGCCAGGGACCTCACCAGGGTGCTAAAGAGCAACGTTGATAGTTAGGAGACTAAGATATACCTAATTCAAGACATAGTCTTTGCAATTACTTGCTACACGTCAGAAAGCTGTACAATGAATAAGGATGACAGGAGAATTGATGCCTTTGAGCTGCGGTGCTAGAGTATTGAAAATACATGGACAAATACCATGAAATTACCATTGGAAATAACATAAACTATCAAAAGAACAGACAGGTCATCCCTAGAGAGGTTGACTGATGAGTTGTGCAGTTTGATGCTGTGTCCCAGGATAGCATATGTCCCAAAAAGAGAGATAGAACTGGACTCTCCTGAGCTTATTATATAAGTCTCTAGTAGTGTGGTTCTTGTATCCCACCCTACTCCTATCTCCTTAATACGAAAGACATTTTAGCGTAAAAGAAATAGCTAATCACTGAGTAGGAAAGACATTTAAAATAATATAGCAAGGACACCACACTCAGTGGTTTTTCTAGTAAATAACTTTGTTCTTACAATCATAATAAGAACTACATTTAATGAAATTGTGCAAGCCAGCTACTTAGTGTCCCCAATTTTAGATAGTTCATTTCTGATTTTGTCCCAGCCTATCAAAACAGTATATCTAAAAAACAAGCATAGTCCTTGCTCTGATGAATCTTCTCTTCCTGCTGGAATGTTTAGCATCTGCATCCATAAGCAAATTCCAGTCATGAGCAAACCAGCACATTGTAGCAATTCATACTAGCTCACAGCACTACCCATGCTCATCTGCTTGGCTTCAAGTCATCTCCTCAGTGACTAGGTCCAAATATACATCAGGTGCAAACTCAGGAGACCACACTTCTTCTTGTGCGCAAGAGCAACTGGTCCCTTCACTGAAGTGAAAGGGATAAGGGTTCGCTGCTCCTCAAGCCAGCAACCCTTTGGCTCATATCCATACACTAGTGTATGAAAGGTAAACAGTGCTGGCTGATGGACCATCCCAAATTCAGCCTGTTTCTTCTTAGTCACATGTTTCCAAATGTAAATCTTTTCCAACAAAAGTCCAAGGTGAGTTTACAAATCCATTCAAATGCAAATCTCCTCAGACTACTGAGTGGCTTAAACTCCTCCCAGGCTAAACCACACCACCTATTGTTCTACTGTTTCCAACAAACATTTCTCCAGGGCAGATATTTCCATTTTAGTTTGTTCTATTAGCATTAGCTACAAGCATGCCTGCATTCTTGCTCTAAGTACAATATATCCTATCATTATAACAACCAACCAATACTCATTTTTTATAATTCATCCTAACATTACAACATAGAAGATGCATCAGTATCCATCAAGTGCATTTTTTTAAAAAAACAACCCATCATTATATTTAATATGTTTCATTTTAAATGATTAAGTGTTATCTTGGTTTCACTTTCCTGGTTTCTGACATATATCTGGTTCTGAGACTCTCTTGTTTTTATTGTTATTGTTGTTGTTGTTAGGTGCCATTAAATTGAGTATGACCCATAGCACATCTATGAACAACAGATCTGACCCTATCCTATCCTGTGTCATTCTTACATTTCCTGACACACTAGAGTCCATTGTAGCAGTCACTGCATCAATCCACATGGTTAAGGGTTGTCCTCACTGAGCCTCCACTTTTCCAAGCACTGTATCCCTCTCCAAGGAATAACCTCTCACTTGTTATGCATCAGAGAGTTGGACAATGACTAGGGAGGACAGAAGGAGGATTGATGCCTTTGAGCCAGGGTGCTGGAGAAGAGTATTGAATGTACCATGGACTGCCAAGAAAACAAACAGATTCGTCTTGGAGAGAGTTAAACCAGGCTGCTCCTTGGAGGCAAGGATTCTGAGGCTTCATCTGACATATTTTGGACATGTTGTAAGAAGGGAGAGGTCCTTGGAGAGGGACATCATGCTTGGGAGTGTGGAGGGACAGCACAAAAGGGGAAGACCCTCTGTGAGGTGGATTGATTCAGTGACTGGGGTAATCGGGATGGGTGTGTCAGAGGCAGTGCGACTGGCACAGGATAGAGCATGTTTTAGGGCTGTTGTACATAGGGCCGCTATGAGTCGCAAGTGACTAGACGACACATAATAACAACAGCAGAAAGCATGCCAGAAGTATATGAGAAAAAACTTTATCATCTTGACCTCCAAGGATCACTGTCTGAACTTTCTCAAAGACATATTTATTTGTTCTTTTGTCATTCGATGGAATGTTAAGTACTCTTCTCCACCATGACAGCTCAAAAACGGCAAGTCATCAGAAAGACTGTGATCTGAACCAGATACATCTTAGTTCTCAAACCAACCCCATTCTTTGCTCCTCAGTAATTTGGAGAGGTCCCTGACTATATACATTCTCAGTTCAAGATATTGTCTAATTTCTTGACTGCTAATACCAAGGGTATTGAATGTGGATCCAGCCAAGTAAGGTGAAGTTGACAGTTCACACTTTCCCTCCATCTATCATGATGTTTTAATCTGCATGCAGAGGAAATTATCTGAGAAGCTGGACTCTATTAGGAGGAGTGTGGCATGAGGATTGGTGAGACACTCATCAATAACCAGTATTATGCAGATGGCATAAGATGTTCTTGCAGAAAGAGAGGAGAGCTTGAAGCACTTATTGCAGAACATCAAAGAATGCAGTCTTCAGGATGGATTGCATCTCCATGTCAGGAAAATGAAGATTCTTACACTAGACTGATAGATAGGCAGTGTCATGACAGGATGGACAGGAGATTGAAACTGGCAACAGTTTTATCTTGCTTGGATCCACAACTAACACCTTTGGTGTGAGCAGTCAGGAAATAAGGAGATGCACTACACAGGGAAAATCTGTAGTTAGGGACCTTTGCAAGTTATTGAGGAGTAGTGATGTCAGTTTGAAGACTAAAGTGTGTCTGATTCAGGCCATAGTCTTTCTGATTACAAATTATACATCTGAGACCTGTACAATGAATAAGGATGACAGAAAAAGAACTGGCACCTTCGATGTATGATTTTGGAAAAGAGCAATGAACATCCTGTGGACAGCCAAGAGAATGAATAGATATGTCTTGGAGATGGTGCAGCCAGAGTGCTCTTTGGAGACAAGAATGATGAGGCTTCACCTCACATACTTAGTGCATGCTGCTAGGAGGGCTTATTCCTTAGAGTCATGATCCTTGAAAGGGTGAAATGTCGGTGAAGGATAGGAAGACCCTCAACCAGGTGAATTAATAAGGTGACTGCTGCAGTGTGCACTTGCGTGTCAGGAAATATGAGGATGGCACAGGATAGGACAGGGTTCAGATCTTTTGTTCATAGGGTTGTTATGAGTCATGCTTGACTCGAAGGCACATAACAACAACAACATCACAATGTTGCCTACTAGTCCAGTGGTAAATTTTTTTGTTTTCTTGACATTAGATGCAACCATATTGAAGGTTGTATTCTTTGATCTTTTGCAACAAATGCTTCCTCACTTTCAGGAAGCAAGGTTATGCTATCTAAATACTGCAGATTATCAATGTTATATAGAATGAGAATTTAGAAAGAAGAGAAGAATTTGGCCCCAAGCAGTGAACAGAGGGTTGGTTTTTTCCCTCTGGACACAGGGATGATCAGAATGCCATGTAGGTAGACAGAGACAGTTTCCTTTTATAGGGGCTGTTAAGGAGAATAGAGAGGATGGTAGTTGGCTCAGGAATTTGGGGGCAGGGATCCTGTCAGTATATGATCAGGCCAGGGCCTTATCAGGATCTGGTCATCCAGTTGCTTTATCGGGTTACAAACAGGCCTTATCAAGGTCTTATTAGGCTTCCTCAAGGAATGGTCAGGCCTGGGGAAACTCCAACATTCTTCTTCCAATCAGTGAATCTTCCCTCCAATCAATCAATCTTTCTTTAATCTTGATGTCACTTTCTTCTTCATAGAGACCAGTTCTCTAATAATTAATAATAATACAGATTAAATAGGGATGAAGAGAGGGCACAACTCTGACACTATCCTTCTTAATTTTAAACCATGTGGTGTTTCCTGGCTCTGTTCACACAACAGCGTCCTGGTTTAGGGATGGGTTTCTCATGAATATAATTAAGTGTTCTGGGATTCCCATTTTTCTCAATGTTAGTCATGAATTGCTATGATCCACAGAGTCAAATGTGTTTGCAGAGTCAATAAAGCATAAATAGACATTCTGGTATTGTTTACTTTCAGTCAGGATCCATCTGATATAAGCAGTGATTTATCTGGTGCTACAGCTTCTTCTAAATCCTGTATGAACTTCTGGGAGGTCCCTATCTATGTATTTTTCTAGTAGTTTTTGAATGATCTTTAAAAGTATTTTGCTTGCATGTGATAATCATGATAGTATTTGATAGTTTCCACATTCTGTGTTGGAGATGGGAACAAGTACGGACCTATTCCAATCAGGTGGCCAGACAATTGTGCTCCAAATTTCCTGGAATGTACTGGTGAGCACATCTAGGAATGCATCTGTTATTTGAAACATGTCAGTTGGTATCACATTGATTCCAGAGGCCTTGTTTTGTTTCAGCGTAGCTTCAACTTCCTCCTTCATTACCATTGACTCCTGTTCATATGATACTTTCAGAAATATTTCAGTGTCAGTCAGTTCTTTTTGGCATAGCAACTCTGTGGATTTCCTCCATCTCTTCTGATGCTTCCTCAGTCATTCAACATATTGGCCTTTTAATATTGTAACACCGAGAGTAGTAAGAAGTATAGTATTGTGTGCATATATTTGTTGGGAAACACTTTTATTCCTTTTTTTTTCCTTTAGGGCATGTTCCCAGTAGGGGAATTGCTGAGTTAAATGATAACTCTATTTCCAGCTGTTTGAGAAAGCACCATACTCCCTTCCACAGTGGTTGCACCAAATTACACTCCCACCAACAGTGAAGAAGAGTTACAGTTTCTCCACAACCTTACAAAGACTTTGTTTATTGCTGCATTGTTCACAATGGCAAAGAGATAGAACATAAACAAACAAATGGATAGAGAAGCTGTGGTATATTCACACAATGGAATACTATGCAGCACTAAAAAACAAGGAACCCATAAAATATACAAAATGGGTGACCCTAGAGGACATTATGCTAAGTGAAATATCTGAGTCACTAAAGGACAAATGCTGCATGATGTTAGTGTTAGGAAAAATGGGGGGGGGGAACTAAGAAAAGAGGGGATAAATAATGTATACTGCATTGAAACAGATGAGGGAAAGAACTGATTAAAAAAGGAATATATTATTAGATATTATTTGTATGACAACAGCCCAGAATAAGAGCTGCATGGAAAAGTGTACTAGGGGAAGGGGAGGAAATCATACAACAATGAAGGAATTTATTTTTTTTCAAAGAGAAAAGCAAACTGGGGGTGGGGGGAGGTGGTGAGTAAGATGGAAAACATGCAACAACTAATAAATGGAAATTCAAGTCCTCTATAAATTTTCATTAAAATCTCAATTGTTGTTATTGTTATGTGTTGTCGAGTTGCTTGCGACTCATGGCAACCCCACGTGCAATAGCTCTAACTCCTGCTCTATCCCTTGCTAATCTTATTGTCCGCAACACAGCTATAGCTAATACCCTCCTGTGCTGTCCCTCCATTCTCTCAAGCATGACATCCCTTTCCAAGGACTGGTCCCTCCTTGCAACAATGTCCAGAGTATATCAGATGAAACTTCAGAATCCTTGCCTCCAAGGAGCAGCTAGGTTGCACGCTCTCCAAGGCAAATGTGTTTGTTCTCCTAGAAGTCCGTGGTATATTCAATCCTCTTCTCCAGCACCAAAGCTCAAAGGCATCAACTCTTCTTCTAATGTCCCTAGTTACTGTCCAGCTCTCTGAAGCATATCAAGTAATGAAAATTTAAAAAAAGAAAAAGAAATATAGCATGTCCATTTAGTATGATGTTTCTTATCCCATCGCTGTACTCTGTGTTCTATAAAGTTTAGTCCTTGGTCTGAGGAAATATAACATGGTGGGACAAACTGTAGTATCTTTTATCCTAGTCTGAAAAGATTGGGTAATGATGGGCAAGGTCCAACGATGTTTATTTTTATAAAACATAATGAGTATCAATGAAGAATAGTGGGAAACACAATGTATACAGACTTTGTGAGGAAACCCATATAAAATACAATCGTTTAAAAATAATATTTTTGACATTTACATTGGTTATGGGCTATGTGAAGCCCAGTTCAGAGTACTTATACTTGTAACGACCCATATGTAGCCACCTTATATCATTGGTTCAATTTGTCCAATACAATTGACTTACCCAGTATGTACTGGGCCTTCCCCCTGAGAATCTGAAACTCCCTGTTACCTTTTCCCTTCCTACTGGCAAGCCTGCAATCTCTATTGCTATTTTGTACCTCAGAAGCATAAAGAGGTACATGTCTAATTTCTGCCCATCCATGAACTGCTGTAGCAACTTCATGTCTATTCAGTTCGTGGGCCCATTTAGCTACCTTAAGGAAGTACATCGATATGTTCTCTTGCTGATTTCCATCACCCTCCGATCCAGGTAAGGAGTTCTTTTGATGAGAATTGACATGTTCACTCTAATGTGCACCCTAAATTCACAGGCTGCTTTACAGAGGTCCATGCCCTACACAGGCATCTCTTTAATAGCCCAGTTTCCCATGGCCTATTTGCCTGCTGTATGACTAAGGCATTAGCCATTGCCTATGATCAGTGAAAAGCCAAACATATAAACCCTCACCATTGCCCAATTCCTCCTCAGTCACTGCTAGGAAAACAATTTGCAATTTAGCCTTTTTGCTGATCTGTTCTTTCCTTCTTCAGTTAGGTTCTCTCATTTATTGGTCTTAAGGTGGCTGTTGTTGTTAAGTACCATCAAGTTGTAGACGACTCATAGTGACTCTATGAATGAAAGACCTGAACATTTGTATAAATTTCGTCATTTCTCTAAGTTCATAGAGTTTACGGAGGCAAGTTATTTCGTAAGTAGATGCCCCTCTTGCTTCCAAGCTTGTTTTAATTGGGGAGCTCCACCAAACACTGTCCACCATGGGTAACCATTATCACATTTGACACATCAGTGTCACAGTGTTCAGCATCACAGCAGCCACGAGTGACCTCTATACAGCAAATGGACAGACCAGTGCTTTACCACTTAGAAGACAGCTTGACCAAACACAGTTAAAATCAGCTCTGAGGGTATTTTCAGAATAAACATTATCCACATATCCTGACCTGCCATCTCTGAATCAAGCAATCCTTTGTTGATCAGCAGGAAGGTGTCCATGTGGCAACGGGCTCTGGCAGCCCCTCCAGGAGGTTCCGGGGTAGGAAAGACCAATGGGAAAAGAGATTACTTGCCCACAGATACAGTGGATGACTCTCTGTATTGCCCCAGTGGATTTTATTTACTTTTTTTTATTGTATGAATCATTTTCTTTTTAACACGTATTTTGGACACCATGGAGTCTACCTCTTGCATTGCATATGACATGATGGTATTTCAAATCCCAAAATAGTCTTTTGTTCTTCTGTCATTGAAGCAGTTTCAAGCAGTATACAATAGCAGACAAGTAATTGTCTTCCAAATGAGGTGTATTGTGCACCAGCATTAGGAAATGTCCTTGTTCCAGAAATCCAACAGCTGTCACAAAGCAGGCTTTTCAGGTGCTTGCCGTAAGTAAGCTACAGTCTGCATAATCACTGGTGGTAGATACCTTGAGAATCATGTCTGAATGTGAATCTTAAATGTGCATAAGTAAGGAGTACCTTCTGTACTTCAGCCATCGGCTGTTGTTGCTCATTCAAACACATTTTTCTTTTCAGTAAATTTATGGATAGTTGTTGTGAGATGCCTTTGAGTCGGAATGACTCTTAGTGACACTATGAGCAACAGATCTGAAAACCCTGCCCTATGCTGTGCAAAACTCACACACTCTGATACACCCAAGCCCTTTGTTGCAGTCACTGTTTGTCAATCCATTTGGTTGAAGGTCTTCCTCCTCTTCGCCATCCTTCCACCTTTCCGAGCATCATGTCTTTCTTCAAGGATTAGCTTCTTCTAACAAAATTCCCCAAATATGTGAAAAAAAAACTTTATTATCTTTGCCTCCAAGAAACAATGTCTGCATCTTCTCTAAGGGATATATATTTGTTCTTTTGGCAGTCCATAGGATATTCAGGACTCTTTCTCAACACCACAGTTCAAAGTTATTAATGCTTCTTCTGTCATGCTTATTCCTTGTTCACCTGAATAGCAAGTGACTGAAAAGATTATGGCTGAATAAGGTGCACCTTAGTCCTCAAACAAACATCATTGCTTCTCAATAATTTTGAGAGGTTCATTACTACAGACTTTCTCTGTGCAATACTTCTCATCTCCTGAGTGTTGGACCAAGAATATTGGTTGTGGATCCAAATAAGATTAAATCATTGACAACACAACCTTTTCTCTATCAATCATGATGCTGCCTATTGGCTCAGTGGTGAGATTTTGCTTTCTTAATGTTGAGATGTAATCAATGCTGAAGGTGGCAATATTTAACTTTTGCAGCAAGCACGTCAAGTCACCCTCATTTTCAGTAATCCAGGCTGTTGGACGTAACAACAGTCCAAGATTCGGGATATGAGTGCTCCAAAATCCAAATAGACCAAGCAATTGTTGGGCTTCCTGTTTAGACTTGGGAGAGGTAGTGATAGTAACTTATTCTTGATTGTGAAATGTTATAGGTGGCTCTTCCCCAGTTTACTCCTAAGAATTTTAATATTTGGACAGAGCCCTGGATTTTGCTGGATTAATCAACCAGCATCTATTCATGTGGGCAACCACTATTATAATAACATCCCTAACCTGTTCTTTAATGTCGGAACAAAGTTCAAGTCTTTTCTAGCCAGTTATGGTATTTGTTGTTATTATGTGCCATTAAGTCAGCTCATAGCTAACCTTGCGTTATCCTGAACCAACCTAAACATCTCTGACACACCTATCCCCATTGCTAAAGTCACTATTGTTTTTTGTTTAAATCTCCACTTTAAAAAAAATACATTTTTGTTTTATACTGGTTTGTATACAAACCTTTTATATATTGCTTTTCACACCAAATCTTTCCAATTTCCTGTACCCACCCCTCCCTCCACTCATTAAATTGTGCAACCCTATGATTACCCTCCTACCCAAGCTGACTTCTCTACTTCTACCCTCTCCTCCTTGATTCTTCATACCTGTTTTACTAGTTACCTTTCTATTTTTAGAATAATAATCTTAAATAGTATTTGTCCTTATGGGACTGAGTTAGTTCACTTAGCATAATGCTCTCCAGTCTCCCCCAAGTTGGGTAATAATTTTCTAAATCATTGTTCATGCATGCTGTATAGTATTCCATCATGTGAATGTGCCACAATCTCTCAATCCATACGACTGTGTTTGGACATTTGGGCTGCTTCCATGATCTTGCAATGGTGAATGATGCTGCTTTGAACAGCATCATTATATATTGGTATATAAGTTTCCATTTGTATCTCATTTCTAATTTTCTCTGTGTATATTCCAAGCAGTGGAATAGCTGGGTCATATGGAATTTCCATGTTCAGCTTTTTTTTTTCTATGTTCAGCTTTTTGAGGAAATGCTAAACTGCTTTCCAGAGTGATTATACCATTATACAATACCACCAACAGTGTATAATAGTTTCTATCTCACCATATCATCTCCAGCACTTATTACTTGCTGTCCTGTCGACTTTGCCACTGCTGCCAGGGTGAGATGGTATTTCATTGTGGTTTGTTTTGCATCTCTTATTACCAGTGATTTTGAGCATTCTTCACATGCCTATTGGCCATCTGAATATCTATCTTCCTCTGTGAAGTCTTTCCATGTCTTTAGCCCATTTTGTAATTATATTATCAGGGGTTTTTTTCCTTGTGGATGTCCTGTAGGATTCTGGGAAATTTTGATATGAGACTCTTGTCTGAAATGGTATTGTCAAATGTTTTTTTTCCCAGTCATTAGATTTTCTTTTTACTCTTTTGGAAAACATTTTTGATGCACATAGAGATTTAATCTTTAGAAAGTCCCATTCATCAATTTTATCCTCCCTTGGTTGAGTAATTCTTGCTGTATTTGTCAGCCTTTTTAAACCATGAGCTAGGCCTTTTCAAGCTTGGCTCTACTTTGTCTCATTTGTATGATCTTTACGGTTTTGGGCTTTACTTCACCCTGAGTTTATCTTTGTTTATAGTGAGAAGTGTGAATTCTGCTTCAGCTTTCTACAGGTATAGTCCAGTTTTGTCTCCTCCATTTGTTGAAGAGCTTGTCCATTCCTCATTTGATAGATTTTGTTTCCTCACTGAATATCAGTTGATCATAGACAAATGGTTTAATTTCTGGGTTCTCAGTTCTATTCCATCTGTCTATTTTGGTTATTAGAGCTGGGTAGTAGTTTTGGAGAATAAACACAGAGACATCAAACAAGAAGCAATTGCAATACAAAATGAAAGTATGCATAATTTATTAGTAATTAAAAACATATGACATGTATAGGAAAATAGTACAGAATTTAAGACAATGATTGATATCTCTTAAAGTGATGTATGTGTATAAGAAAGACAATTTTACATCTTCAACTTTTGGCATCTTGGTAGGAGGGAACAGTACTTGGAAAAGTACATCATACTTAAAAAGGTGAAGGGTCAGGTAAAGATAGGAAGACTCTTAATAAGTTGGATTGACACAGTGATTGTATGGACTTAAGTATGTCAGGATGTTGAGGATGACACAGGTTAGGACAGGATTCAGAACCATTATTCATAGGGTTACTATGAGTCACAGATAACTTAATGGCACTCCATTAACAACAAAAACAACAACTTCAACTATATAAGTATTTACTTTTTCCCTGAGGTAGATTTAAATATTTTTATCTGACTATTAAAAATCAACAAATATTCATTGTGTTATTTATACAATATTTTATTGATACTTAGTGTAGTTTTATACGTTGAAAAGACTATGTGCATGTTGTTGTTAGGCATCATCAAGTCGACTATGACTCGTAGTAAACCAATAAACAACTCTGAACTTTGAGCTATGCCTGTACAATCCTCACAATCTTTGATATATTCCAGCCCATTGTTACAGCACTATGCAAATCCACCTTATTGGCATCTTCTCCTTTTTCAATGACTCTCCAATTTTCTGAGCATTATGTTTTCCAAGAACCAGTCCTTCAAGACAAAATGCTCCAAGTATGTGAGAAGAGGTTTCATCATTCTTACTTCTAAGAGGTATTCAGGTGAGATGAAGTTTCATCATCTTTCTAAGAAATATTAAGGTTACACTTCCTTCAAGATAGACTTGTTTGTTCTTTGCCAGTCCATGAGAGACTCAGTGCTCTTGTCCAAAAGCAGAATTAAAGATACCTATTCTTCTGCCATCTTTATTCATTGTCCAACTTTCAGAAGCAAAAGGAATAATTAAAAATACCACAGATTGGATCAAACACACCTTGGACTTTACACGAGCACTGTTGTTTTTTTCTTTTTTCGCTCATTTGGAGACATTTTTGACAGTAGATTTTCCAAAGCGACATATCTTTTAATTTCTTGATTCTGCTTTCCATGGATGTTGATTATAAATATAAGTAAAATGAGCTCATTAACAATTTCAGTCTTTCTCCATAGATCATGAGTTGCCTATTGGTCCATTAGTGAGAATTTTCTGTTTTCTTGATGGGGGAATGAAATCCACATTGAAGAAAGTATTTTTTGGTCTTCTGCAGCAAGTGCTTCAAGTCCTACTCACTTTCAGCAAGCAAGGTTGTGTCTGCTACGAAACAAATGTAATTGATGAGTCTTCCTCTGATTCTGATGCCACATAATTTTTCATAAAGTCCAGATTCTCAAATTATCTGCTTTGCATGGCATTTGAATAATTATACATAAATAATGTATCACTGATATACCTCCTTACTGATTTTAAACAAGGCAGTGTTCCTTTATTGTTTAGATAATATTTTCTTGGTCTAGGTAAAGATTTCATATGTTGTTGTTGTTGTTATTGTTATGTGCCGTCAAGTCGGTTTCGACTCATAGCGACCCTATGCACAACAGCCCTAAACCCTGCTCTATCCTGCGCCAACCGCAC
>NW_006399923.1:5249085-5258367 GCF_000299155.1 Elephantulus edwardii | reverse complement strand
CGTTAAAAAATTATTAAGTTAAATAGTAAATAAAGCAAATAATGTGGGATTTTGCAGGTAGAGGGATGTATGTGTATATGCTCTATTTATTAACCATTATTTATGATTTTTTGATAACTAATATTGACTATTTGAACAAAATAAAAGAAATATCTCCTTTTCCTTTAAATTAATATACTTACTATTCCCTAGCCTCAATTTTTTCCTATGTCTACTTTTTTAAAATAAATTATTAATGTTTAAACTTAACTTTCTTTTTTATAATTGACCCAACAAGAGCTTTAAAATATATTCACATTTTTTCTGATTCTATCCTTATACCTCTATCTTTTAAAAAATATTAGTAACAAAGCACAATTTCAAAAATCTCAAAAGAGATAGAATGAGTTCATAGAACATGCATCTATCCTCAAAACATAATTTTGAAATGTTAATGTTTTAACTAAAATATCCCATAAATGTACAAAGCAAAATATTAACAGGATTAAAAATAAAAATAAATGATCCCAGAACTCTATGGTTGTCATTAAAATGTTTACTCCTAGAGTTTTAAAAATCAAGTCAATAAAAGGATACTAATGTGGATATTTTGAAAAACATAAATCATATTAGACTACTAGCACCACATATAACCTCTCTGGAAGATTGAATCCACTACCATCTCCGCAGGAGAAATATCTGCAATCATCTGCCTTTCAATTTGCCAGCTTCAAAAACCCAGTGGAAGGTCACCTGGGAGGCGATGCTTATTCAGTGGGAATGAAAGATAGAAAAGGGTCTATAACTTTTTGAAGTTGTTGTTATGTGCCATCAAGTGCCCTTGTGATTCATAGTGACACTTAATACAAGAGTTCTGAACTCTGCTGTCTCCTGAGCCAGTCTCACTGTCTCTGACACACCTATTCCCATTACCCCAGTAACTGTATCAATCCATCTCATCCAGGATCTTCCTCTCCTGCACTGAACCTCCACCCTTCCAAGCATGATAGCTTTCTCTAAGGTACGGGTCACATGCCCAAAATATGTGAGACAGAGCTTCAAAATCCTTGCCTCCAAGGAGCAGCCTGTTTTCATCCTCTCCAGGATAACTTTGTTCTTTTGGCAGTCTATGGAAAGTTCAATACTCTTCTTCAGCACCACAACTCAAAGTCATCAATTCTGTCAAGCCAGTCATTTTCTATCTCTCTGATGCATAGCAAGTAAGTATAAAGACCACGGCCTGAATCCGAAGTACCTTAGTCTCCTGACAGACATCACTGCTCTTCAGCACTTTGGAGAGATCTCTGGCAGCCTCTGTTCCCAGAGTAATTGGCCTTTTGATTTCTTTATTGCTGATGCCAAGAGTTTTTATCTGTAGTTAACAAATTAAAATTTATATTTACATATACATACAATTGCACATTACTTCAAATATGTTGTTGTTGTTGTTATGTTCAGCTATGACTCATAATGACCCTATGAAAAATGGCTCTGAACCTCGTCCTATACTGTCCCAACTTCACTGTCTCTGACACACCTCACTCCATTGCCATTGTTAATTGTGTTAACCTATCTCATCCAGGGTTTACCAATCCACCCTTCCAAGCATGATGTCCTCCAAGGACTGGCCCTCTTGACAGCATGCCCAAAGTATGAGACCTGGAGGTTCAAAACCTGTTGCTCCAAGAAGAAACCTTGTTTCACATTTTCTAGCACAGACTTGTTTGTTCACTTAGCAGTCCATGAAAGGTTTAATGTTCTTCTCCATTGATTCTTCTTCTGAGATCCTTATTCATTTTCCAGCTCCTAGGTGCATAGCTAACAATTTAGAAGCCCATGGCCTGGATCAGACACACTTTAGTCTCTAGACAGTCATCACCTTTTTATAGCACTCTGGAGGATACATCAAAGCAGATTTTCCCAATGTAACTTATCCTTTGATTTTTCTGACTGTTGTTGCCAAGGGTTTTGATTGTGGATCCAAGAAAGATGGAATTATTAACAAGCTAAATCTCTTCTTCATCTATCATGATGCTACCTATTGGTCTGCGTTGTGAGGATTTTTGTTTTCTTGATGTTGGGATATAGTCTATTTTGAAGGCTACAATCCTTGATATTCTGTAGCAGGTGCCTTAAGTCTCCTCAGTTTTGTTTGAGGAAGGTTGTGTCATCAGCATAAAGCAGGTTGTTCATGAGTCTTCCTACAGTTTTGATACCGCCTCTCCTTCATAAAATCCAGCTTCTTCATTGATCTGTTTCACATATTCATTGAAAAGGTATGGGGCAAAGATGCATTGCTCATACACTACTTTCTTGATTTGAATCATGCAGAGTTCCCTTGCTCTGTTTGCTAAGTGCTTCTTGGTCTAGGTATAGGTTTCACATGAGCACAATTAGGTGTTCTGAGATTTCCATTCTTCTAATTGGTAACAAAAAAATTAAATGTGTGATCCACACAGTAAAATGCCTTTGCATAGTTGACAAAATATAAATAAACATTCTTCTACTCCTCTCTGGTCTTAGCCAACAGTCATATGAAATCAGCAATGATATCCTTAGTGACATGGCCTTTTCAACTGGTCCAGTTGTAAGAATTTCCATTTTCTTGATATTGTGAATGCTGTATTCATTCTTCTTCTGCAACAAGTGTTTCAAGTTTTCTTCACTTTCAACAAGCATAACACAGATTATTTATGAATCTTCCTCTGATCTTGATGGAATAGTCTTCTTCATAGATTCCAGCTTCTCAAATAATTTGTTCAGCATACAGATTGAACAGGCATGGAGCGAGGGAGGAAACAACCCTGACACTCCCTTGAACTTCTCAAAAATTCTTTCTAACCAATCTGATTCCTGTGTATCCATCACATGAGGTACATGTGTATAGTTTTCATTTGTGTATTTTATTATAGCATTTGCATTGGATAAATCATTGATTGTACAAAATTATATCATTGTATTTCTACTCACTCCTGTCACCAACTCCATATTTTCCTTCTTCCTTATGCTCAGCTTGGTTCTCTTCCTTGTTCCCAACTTGGCACGGGAGTCACTGATTATTTGTTTGTGTGTGTGTGTGTGTGTGGTTTTGTGTGTGTGTGTGTTGATTTTGTATGTGTGTGTGTTTGGTTTTGTGTGTGTGTGTGTTTGGGTTTTTTTAATTATTAAATTTTATTGATTTTAATGAACATTTACAGAGATTTGGGGTTTTCATTCATTCATTTTTGCACTATTTTCTCTACCCTCCTCCCCAATTTGTTCTTCTTCCCCCCCCCTTGAAAGTCTGTTTTAATTGTCCCATTGCCACAGTGCTTGTCAAAGCCAGTTCTGATTAATCTCCTTTGTCAGTGTGTCCTTTGCCATTCCCTATCACTCCTCCCTGAGAGAGACTTCTCCCTGATTCATAAGGAAAAGGGGATGGCATATTCTCTTAGCTACTTCTGAAAATGGACACTGTAGGTTTCAGGGTGAAGATCTTCTCTCACTATTCTAAAGGGCCCCTTTGGCAATAGGAAACACGTAGACTATTGTGGAGATTGATTTTGGAATTTAGATACACTGTTATCATTTGTGCTTAGCCATACATATTCATATCCTTGCAGATGTATTATGGAAGTGTTGCAGCCTAGAAGACACAAATTTAACTAACAAGTTAAAAGTATATGAGTCAAAAATTAAAAAGCAATAATATTCTAGGTAGAGGCTCTAATACTGGCACATATCAAGTTACAGGGGGAAGGTAGTTCTTACAATAAGAGGCCTATTGATTAGCACTTTGTCTATTATAGTATAAAGGTTAATGAATCTTGATTGCATGCTCAATCAAGTTCAGATTTCAAAAGTTGATCAAAATCCTCTCTTCCTACTCTTTGGCTTTAATTGTTGGTTTATATATTTGAATGATAGTTTTATTAAGAAGTCTTTCTCACTAGTGCATGGATAGTATCCTGTCACTCACAACAATGTACTTCAGGAATGCAACCTCAATTTCCTTCACTTTTTCATTTCTGGAATATTAAATCGTATGTCTGTCTGATTCAAAATATAAATGCCAATCATTTTAGCTTGCTAATGCCTACCATGTATGTATGTGTGTGTGTATATGTGTGTGTGTATATGTGTGTGTGTGCGTGTTCCATGTTCTTGTTAGTATACTCTTAATAGTAAATAAAGACTCTGAGACTCTGAAAACCAGATTTAAAATTTACCTTATCCTGTAAAATCCTCATTACCTCTACTATCTCCAGATTGTTGTTGTTAGGTGCTGCTGTGGTAAGTACAACTCACAGTAACCCTTTGAACAACAGATCTAAACTCTGTCTTGTCCTATGCATTTTCATAATTTCTGATGTATTTGAGTCCATTGCTGCAGACTTTCCCTATGCAATGCCTCTCCTGATCTCCTGACATCTACTGCCAAGAGTGTTGATTGTGGATACAAGTAGATGAAATTATTGACAATTTCAGTCTTTCTCCATGTATCATGATGTTGCCTATTTGTTTAAAGGTGAAGATTTTTGTTTTCTTGATGTTGAGATGTAACCCATATTGAAGGAGACAGTCTGTATTCTTCTTCAGCAAGCACTTCACGTCCTCCTCACTATCAGAAAGCAAGGTTGTGTCATATGCATAACAGAGATTGTTGAAAAGTTTTCCTATGATCCTTAAGCCACATTCTTCTTCATATAGTACAGCTTCTCAAATGATTTGCTCACCTTAAATAAGTATGGAGAGAGAATACAACCCTAACACACACTTTTCTTCATTTTAAACCATGTATCATTCTTTTGCCTAAGGATGACAGAAGAATCAATGCCTTTGAATTGTGGTGCTTGAGAAGAGTCTTGAACATATGGACTGCCAAGAAAACAAATTGGTCGGTTTTGGAGAGAGTGAAACCAATTTTCTCCTTGGTGGATAGCATTTTGAAGCTCCATCTTACATACTTTGAGCACGTGGCCAGGAAAGACTAGACCCTGGCGAAGGACATCATACTCAGAAGGGTGGGGAGACAGCACAGGAGAGGAAGACCGTGTATGGTAAGGATTGATACAGTGATTGGACAGTGGGGGTTCGTGTGTCAGAATTAATGAGACTGGCTCAGGACAGGGTAGGTTCAGAGCTTCTGTACACAGGTGTCACTATGGATCACAGGCGACTCAACAAAACAACGACGACAACAACAGCATTCCCTCAGGGATTTCCGGTGGCTTAGTGCTAAGCAGTAGTGCTAACACCCCAAAGGTATATAGTTGAAATCTACCAACTGCACCACAGAAGAAATATGGTCAATATCTTCCTTTGTGATCAAGTGCCTCTGAAAAACCACTAGAGGATCAGCTAGCTATGGATCAGTTTCAAAACCAAGTGTCTCCTTGAATACCAGGATTTTGAAGTTCTATCTCACATAATTTGGACCCATGGCTAGGGGGACAAGTCATTAGAGAAGGACATCATGCTCAAAAGAGTAGAGGGACAATGGAACAGAGGAAGATCCTGGATGAGATGGATTGATACAGTAACTGGGGCAATGAGGGTAGGAATGTTGAAATCAATGAGACTGGTTCACGACAGGGCAGGCTTTAGAGCTGTTGTGCATAGGATTGCTATGAGTCCCAGGCGACTTGAGGGCATATGACAACAACAGTAGTAGTCACTAGGCCTCCAAAGAGTTCTCATGCCCCATACACATCCTGCCCCTTGATCTTTGTGTGACTGGGATATATATGACCTTCTGAAGATCATACATACACCGTAACACAGTCCCAACAATGCCAGATTTAACTGTAAAACAGAAAACTTTAATCTAATCTCGGGACCACTTCAGTGAGTTCATCAATTCTCTCCTTTAATACCAATTAACACATACTATTCACGTAAAATCAGTAACAATGTAACAAAACAGCATAGTACTGGTACTGGGACAGACACATACACCAATGGAGCAGAATCAAGAACCCCAAAATTAAACCATTTACCTACAGTCAACTGGTATTCAACAAGGAAACAAAATCTACCAAATTTAACAAATGGTGCTGGTAAAATTGGACTTCTACCTGAAAAAAAAAGCTGAAGTAGGATTCACATTTCTCACTATACACAAAAATTTACTTAAGGTGGATCAGAGAACTAGGGATAAAGCCACAAACCATAAAGACCATAAGAGACAAAATGGGACTAAACTTAGAAGGCCTATTCTTTTTTATAAATCAATTGGCAAATATAGCTAAAAATACACAACCTGGAGAACAGAACATCATTGAATGAGATCTTCTAAAGATTAACTTCCTGTTTGCATCATTTTTTTCCCCCAATAGGGTGAAAAGGAAACTTACTGGGGGGGGGGAGGGGGCATGGGACGCACACACACACACAAACCATTTGCCCATGATCTCCCAGACAGCATGTTTTCTTTTCACTGTGCTGGAAAACATATTTTTTATGCACACAGGGATTTAATCTTAAGACAGTCCCAGTCATAATTTTTATCCTCTCCAGATTGTGCTTTTCTGGGTTTTTTAAAATTAATTTTAATGAACATTTACAGAGATTTTGGATTTCCATTCATTCATTGTTGCTTTTTTTCCCCTTTCCACCCTTCCTGCTCAGTTCGCTCTTCTCTTTGAAAAGTAAAAGAAAAATTCCTTCATTGGTATACAATTCCCCCCTACACACACACCGAGTACAATCCACTATGCAACCTTCATTCTGGACTCTTGTCTTAACTATAATACCCAATCATATAATGTTTTTAAACTGTTCTCTCCCTTATCTGTTTAAATGCAGTATACATAATTTATCCAATTTTTCTCAGTCTCACCCCAACCCTGATGTCAGTCCCATTCTACAACAGTAGCACTATACTGCATTTGTCCTTTTGTGACTAAGATATTTCACTTAGCATAATGTCCTCCAGGGTCACCCATTTTGAATAATATTATATGAGTTCCTTGTTTTTTAAGGCAGCATAGCATTCCATTGTGTGAATATACCAGAGTTTCTCTATCTATTCGTTTGTTGATGGGCAAGTAAATTGTTTCCAGCTCTTTGCTATTGTGAACAAAGCTGCAATAAACATGGGTGTGCATATATCTGCCTGGGTGGCAGTTATGATTTCTTTAAGATATATTCCCAGTAGTGGAATTTCTGGGTCAAATGGTATTTCTATTTGCAATTTTTTTTGAGAAAGCGTCATACAGCCTTCCATAATGGTTGCACCATTTTACACGTCCACCAATAATGAATAAGGGTTTCTGGTTGTGTTTGACAGTATCTTTATACCACAGACTAGGCCTTCTAAGCTTGATCCCATTTGTCTCTAATGACCTTTATGGTTCTGGCCTTCATTCTCAGGTCTCTGGTCCACGTTCAGTTGATTTTTGTGGGTGAAAAAATGGTAATATAATTTCAGACAAGGGTCTCATATCAAAAGTTTACAGAATCTTAAAGTGCAGCCAAAACTGAGGAGGACCTCATGCACTTGCTGCAGAGGGTCAAGGACTGCAGCCTTAAGTATGAACTGAGGCTCAATGTGAAGAAGACAAAGATTCTTACCACTGGACCAATTGGTAGCATCAGGATGGATGGCGAAGAGATTGAGATTCTTCACAGCTTCAGTTTGCTCGGCTCCGCAGTCAACACTCTTGGCACCAGCAGCGAGGAAATAAAAAAACATATCACGATGGGAAAGTCTGCTGTTAGGGACCTCTCTAAAGTACTCAAGAGCAACAGTTTCTCTCTAGAGACTTGAGGTGTGCCTGATGCAGGCCATGGTCTTTGCAATCACTTGTTATGCATCAGAGAGTTAGACAATGACTAGGAGGATAGAAGGAGAATTGATGCCTTTGAGCTGTGGTGCTGGAGAAGAGTATTGAATGTACCATGGACTGCCAAGAAAAGAAACAGATTCATCCTGGAGAGGGTTAAACCAGGCTACTCCTTGGAGGAAAGGATTTTGGGGCTTTGTCTGACATACTTTGGGCATGTTATAAGGAGAGACAGGTCCTTGGAAAGGGACATCATCCTTGGTAGGGTGGAGGGACAGCGCAGGAGGGGAAGACCCTCTATGAGGTGGATTGATTCAATGACTGGGGTAATAGGGATGGGTATGTCAGAGGCAATGCGATTGGCACAGGATAGAGCAGGGTTTAGGGCTGTTGTACATAGGGTCGCTATGAGTCGCAAACGACTCGATGGCACATAACAACAACAACAACAACAACAACAGTGCATCCACAAGAAAAAGACTGATAACATAATTACAAAATGGGGAAGAGAAATGGAGAGACTTCTCACAGACCAAGATATTCAGATGGCTAACAGACAGACGAAGAAATGCTCAAAATCACTGGCAATAAGAAAGATGAAAATCAAAACCACCTTCTCACTCCAGAAGCAGTGGCAAAGTGTAACAGTACAGCAAGTAATGAATGCTGTTCGAGAGGACGTGACAATATAGAATCTCTTATACAATGCTGGTGTCATTATAAAATGGTACACCACACTGAAAGACAGTTTGATATATTCTCAGAAAGCTGAACATAGAAAGTCTATATGATCCAGCTATTCCACTGCTTGGTGTACACCCTAGAAAATAAGAACTGAGGCACAAATGGAGACTTGTACACCAATCTTCAAAGCAGCATTATTCTCTATTGCAAGAGCATGAAAACAGCCCAAATGTACCACAATTGAATCAACTGAGAAATTATGGTGTATTCATGATGGAATATTATGCAGCACACAGGAGCATTGATTTTGTAAATCACTACCTAACTTAGGAGGGAATGGAAAGCATTAGGTTAAGTAAACTATCTCAGTTAGATAAGGACAAATACTGTATAGGACAATTATTATAGAATATGGATGAGAATCCAAGTGGAGGGGGGTGAGCAAGAGGGTGTGTTCATTATAGGATCAAACACTTTGATGGGTTGAGGGAAGGATGCATAAAGGAAATGAGAAAGATTGTGTGTGAAAAACAATTATATAAACTTTGTAAGTAAACCACTATAAAATGAAAATTTTATTAAAAAAGGAAAACATGCATCTTAAACCTTTAGACGAACAAATATTCCATGAATGAGCCTTCCACAAAAAATAAGGCTCCAGGAATAGATTGTATACCAATTGACATATTTCAGTTAACAGATGCTGCCATGGACGTGCTCACCAAGTTGTGCCAAGAAATCTGGAAAACAACCACTTGGCCAACTGACAGGAAGAGATCGATATTTGTTCCTATCCCAAAGAATATTGACCCAACAGAATGTGGAAACTACAGAACAATCTCACTGATTTCAC
>NW_006399923.1:5243434-5248062 GCF_000299155.1 Elephantulus edwardii | reverse complement strand
GTCTAACATACTTTGGACATGTTGTGAGGAGAGACCAGTCCTTGGAGAGGGACATTATGCTTGGGAGGGTGGAGGGACAGCACAGGAGAGGAAGGCCCTCTATGAGGTGGATTGATTCAATGACTGGGATAATTGGGATGGGAGTGTCAGAGACCGTGCGATTGACACAGAACAGAGCGGAGTTTAGGGCTGTTGTACATAGGGTCACTATAAGTCGCAGGCGACTCGACGGCACATAACAACAACAACAACAATTTTTTTTTGTTCTGTTGATTTTTTTCCTCAACTCAGCAAGAAATCTGATTTTAAAATTGTGTTTTTTCTTGAAAGATAAAATAATTGAAAATTTATGACATTAGCATTAGAATAAAGATATACTAGGAAGAAGAATTGGCTATCCACTTCCAAAATAACAGGCCTTTGAAAACCCTACATACAATAGAACACACATAGGGTAGACTAAGAGATATGGCAAATGAGGCTAAGCCATCAAAAATGAAAATACAAAGAACGTGGAACAATTGTCAGCAGACGCTAGTGATTGGAATGTGGAATGTGAGAAGCATGAATGTAGGGAAATTAGACATTGTTAAAAAAGACATGGAAACATCTATTGATATACTAGGTATTGATGAAATGAGATGGATTTATATCACACATTACAAATCAAACAATCATATTATCTACTATGCTGGAGAAGAAAAGATGAGGAATAAAAGGAGTTGCTTTCATGTTAAAGAAGTTACTTCTAGATCCATCTTGAAATACAATGTCATTAGTGAGAGGATACTCTCCACACGCATACAAGGAAGCCCAATGAAGACCATTATCAAAGAACCCATTAAATGTTATACAAAATGGAAGACCCTGGAGGGCATTATGCTGAGTGAAATATCTCAGTCACAAAAGGACAAATATTGCATAGTGCCACTGTTGTAAAATGTGACTGAAATCGGGGATGAAGGGAGTCTGAAAAAGATGGGATAAATAATGTATACTGCTTTGAAAGAGATGAGGGAGATAACTGTTTAAAAGCAATATATGATTAGGTATTATTACCATGACAGCAGTTCAGAATGAAGGCTGCATAGTGGAGTGGACTTGGGGGGAGGGATTGTAGAACAATGAAATAATTTTTCTTTTACTTTTCAAAGAGAAAAGTGAATTGGGTTGGGGGGAGTGGAGAGGGAGAAAAATGCAAGAATGAATGAATGGAAATCCAAAATCTCTGTAAATGTTCATTAAAATAAAAATATAAAACAAAAAAAATGGAAAAACAATTAAAAATACACCAACAGCAAGAGCCAAAGGGAGGAAATAGAAGATTTCTACCAAATTTTGCAGAGAGAAATTGATCGAACATGCAATCAAGATGCATTAATAATAATGTGTGACTTAAAGGTAAAATTGGGAACAAGGAAGAATGATCAGTGGTTGGAAAACATGGACTTGGTGACAGAACTGAAGCTCGAGATAGAATGATAAAATTCTGTACAATCAATGATATATGAATTTTTATAGCAAACATAAGTGTAGACTCTACATATGAATTTGACCTGATGGTATGCATAAAAAACACATTGATTACATCTCTGGAAAGAATAGCTGGAGAAGCTTAAATGACATTCACAGGAACCACAGTTTGACCTTGGGTCAATCCCACTTGAATTTCAAAACTCAAGAATGATTTGAGGTCATGAACACTGATGTGCAAGATCATATGAGGTGTGGAGGATATCAAGAATATTATCCATGAACAATGCAAAAGGTCATTACAAAGACAAAGGAGGAAGAAAAGACCAAGAAGGATATTAGATGAGACTCTGAATATTGCCCTAGAGTGTTGAGAAATCAAAGAAAAGGGAAGAAACCAATAAATTAAAGGGATGAACGGAAGATTTCAAAGGCCAGGGCAGGAAGAAAAAGCAAAGTAGTATGAAATGTACAAAGAGCTAGAGTCAGAAAATCAAAAGGGCCAAGCTCGGTTGGCATTTCTTAAGCTGAAGGAACTGAAGAACAAATTATAACCACAAGTTGCAATATTTAAGGATGCTTAAGGATGCTTTGAGCAGAATATTAAATGATCCGGGAAGCATTAAAAGAAGACAAAAGGAGGATACAGAGTCACTGGATCAAAAGGAATTGGCTGACACAGAAGAATTTCATGAAACAACATATGAAAAAGAGCCTGTGGACATGAAAGAAGAAGTTCAAGCTCCTCTGAATGAATTGTGGGAGGGGGGGAAACAAACACAAGGTCCCAGGAATTGACAGCATACCTATTCACATATTTCAACAAATAGATGCTACTTGGACGTGCTCACCAAAATGTGCCAAGAATCTGGAGGACAACCGCCTGGCCAACTGAGTGGAAGATCCATATTTGTCCTCATTCCAAAGAGAGTGAAGAAATTATCAAACAATATCATTAATATCACATGCAAATTTTCATTAAAATAATAAAAAGATTAAAAAATGAAAAAAAAATATCACGTGCAAGCAAGATTCTAATGAAAGTTATCCAAAAATTACTGGAATAGCACATCAACAGAGATGTGCAGCCTTAGTTTAGAAGAAAATGTGGTACTAGGGATATTATAGTTAGTTTGATGGATCTTGGCTGAAAGCAGAGGGTGCCAGAGGAATGTTTATCTGTGTTTCTTTGAATATGCAAAGGCAATTTGACTGTGTGGATCACACCAAACTGTGGCTGACTCTGAGAAAAACGGGAATCCTAGAACACTTGATCGTTCTATTGCAAAACCTATACTTGGACCAGGATGCATTCATCAGAACAGAGCAAGGAAACACTCCATAGTTCAAAATTGGGAATGGTGTATGCCAGGATGTGTTGTCCTATTTCCATACCTTTCAATCTGTATGCAGAACAAGTTATCTAGAAGGCTGAGCTCTATGAGAAGAAATGTGGCATCAGAATTAGAGAAAGACTCAACAACAGTCTGCTTTATGTAGACAACACAACTCTGATTTCTAAAACTGAAAAGGACCTGAAACCCTTGCAGAAGGTCAAGGAATACAGTCTTCAATATGGATTGAAGCTCAATATAAAGAAAACAAAGATTCTCACCTCTGGTAGATTGGCAGATTCATGATAGATGGTGAAGAAATTTACATTGTTAACAGCTTTAATTTGCTTGGCTGCACAATCAACACTCTTGGTTCCAGCAGCCAAGAAATCAAAAGAAGAATTGCATTGGGAAAGTCTGCTGTCAGGAACCTCTCCAGAGTACTGGAGAACAAATGATGTCAATCTGGAGACCAAGGTGCACCTAATCCAGGTCATGGCCTTTGTAATTACTGCTAGGCATCAGAAAGCTGGATTATTATTAGGAATGATAGAAGAGTTGTTGTTTTTGAGTTGTGGTGCTGAAGAAGAATACTGAATATACCATGAGTGGCTACGAGAAAAAACAGATTCATCCTGGAGAGGGTAAAATGAAGCTTCTCCTTGGAGGCAAGGATTCTGAAACTGCATCAGACATACTTTGGGCATGTTACAAGAAGGGACCAGTCCTTGGAGAGGGACATCATGATTGGGAGGGTAAAGGGACAGTGCAAGAAAGAAAGACCCTGGATTAGTTGGATTAACTCAGTTCCTAGGGTAACAGGGGACAATGTCAGAGACAAAGAAGTTGGCACAGGATAGATCAGGGTTCGGTGCTGTTGCACATGACGTCACTATGAGCCATAAGTAACTCGGTGGCACATAACAACAACATCACTATACTATAAAAAAAGAAGAAATTTAAATGTTTTAAGATACAAAATACACCTGCTTTTAAGATCATCCTTAGGAATTAATTTATACAGACATCTAAAATACAATAGCAGATGGTAAATAATTTCTTATGCAT
This sequence comes from Elephantulus edwardii, assembly GCF_000299155.1. Classification (NCBI taxonomy): domain Eukaryota; kingdom Metazoa; phylum Chordata; class Mammalia; order Macroscelidea; family Macroscelididae; genus Elephantulus; species Elephantulus edwardii. Next base: position 5,244,187 of record NW_006399923.1, on the reverse strand, counting down.
GTGTTTTAGCTAACCTATGGTGCTGATAATTTACACCCCTGTGGCAGACAAAATTTGTGAGATTAACAGTCATTCTTCGAGACAAGTAATATTCTCCAGTGCCAACACGGAGATTTTGCTTCTTGGGTGGTCCTTGTTAGGAATATTAAGAATGTGCAAAAAAGCATACAAAGAAATATGACCAATATTCCTGACATATGTTCCCTAAGTAAGGATCTTGGACTGACACTGGAAAAAAAAACCCATCTTATTTCACAAAAAAGAAATAAGACAAGGGTTCTCAACCAACAATATGTTGTTGTTGATGATTGCCTTCGAGTCTAGCATGACTCATAGCGACCTTATGATCAAAAGGCCTGAAGCTCCTCTACAACCATCGACATTTATCAAAGTTCATAGAGCTTCTGGAGTCAGTAGTTCAGTCACTCCTGCTTCCAAACCTGTCACAGAATACTATTGGTTGAGTTGCTTGTGATGAATAGTGACCCTATTATGTACAGCAACTCTGAACCCTTCCCTGTCCTGAGCCAGTCTCACTAATTCTGACACACCAACCCCTACTGCCCAATTATTGTATCATTCCATCTCATCAGGATCTCCCTTCCCTGCACTGTCTGCCCTCCTTTTTAAGCATGATGTCCTCCAAGGATTGGCCCCTTCTTGACACAAAATAGAGACAGAAAAATCTTCCCAAGCAAAAAATAATATTGGAACTACCTGAGAAGGATAGCATAATAATTATACTTAATAGTT
>NW_006399923.1:5218926-5243274 GCF_000299155.1 Elephantulus edwardii | reverse complement strand
ATTAGACAAGTTTCAGTTATGGTCTTTTAGAAGAACAAGAAGATAAAAAAAGCACAACAAAAGTGAAGAAAAGTTGAGAATTATGTGCAAGAATGTAAAAGGGAGTAACATAGTTGATTAAAATTTTAGAACTAGAGCAGATCAAAAAGTAAAAGCAAAGGAAAAACATTTTGAAGTTTGTAACCTTTGTACCCTCAGGAGATATAATAGTGTAGTGGTAAGAAACTGCACTTCTAATTGAAAGGCAGGCAGTTCAAATCCACCAGCTCCTCCACAAGAGAAAGATGAACATTATTCTTCCATATAATGCCTGTGAAAGCCCTCTGGAGGGTCACCTATTAGTTGGCTCCAACTTGAAAGTAAGTAACAAGAATTAAAAAAATCATGGAAAATGAGAAAATAAGCATTCAGAAGCTCAATGAAATCAATTTGGATATAATGCAAAAGAAATCACCAATGCAAACAATAATCAAATTTCTCCATACAAAGGAATGTTTTGGTTGCTGTTATGTGCTATCAAATTGCTTGTGACTCATAGTAACCTCTGTCCAACAGCTCTGAACCATTCTCTATGCTGTGCCAATCTTATTGGCTCTGACACACCTATCACCATGACCACAGTCACTGAATCAATCCATCTCATCAAGGGTCATCTTCTCTTGCACTGTCTCTCAACCCTACCAAGCATGATGTCTCTCTCCAAGGACTGGTCCTCCTTGTAACATGACCAAAGCATGTCAGATAAAGCTTCAGAACCTTTGCCTTTAAGAAGCAGCATGGTTTCATCCTCAATAGGATGAAACTGTTTGTTCTTCTAGCAATCCATGGTACACTCAGTACTCTTCTCCAGCACCACAGCTCAAAGGCATCAATTCTTCTAGCATTTCTAGTCTTTGTCCAACTTTCTGAAGCATAACACATAATTGGGAAGACCATGGCCTGGATCAGGTGCACTTGAGTCTCCAGAATGACGGTTGTTCCTCTTCAGTGCTCTGGAGAGATCCCTGAGAGCAGACTTTACCAGTGCAATTTGTCTTTTGATTTCCTGACTACTGGTGCCAAGAATGCTGATTGTTAACAGTCTCAACCTCTTCACCATTTATCATGATGCTGCTAATCAGGCCAGTGGTGAAACTCTCTGTGTATTTGATGTTGAGCTTCAATCATATTGAAGGCTGCAGTCCTTGACCTTCTGCAATAAGTGTTTCAGGTTTTCCTCAGTTTCAGCAAGTAGGGTTGCATCATCTGCATAAAACAGATTGTTGTATCTTCATCAAGATTATCCTGATGCCACTTTCCTCCTCACAGAAGCCAGCCTCCCAGATGATCTGTATTGCATATAGACTGAAAAGGTATAGAGATAGATAGGAAACATCCCTGGCATATACATTCCCTGATTTAGAGCCATGCAGTGTTTCTTTGCTCTGTTTTGATGACTGGCGCCTGGTCCAAGTTTGAGTTTCACATAACCACAATCCAGTGTTTTGGGATTCACATTCTTCTCAGAGTTAGCCAAATTTGTTGTGATCCACACAGTCAAATGTCTTCGCATAGTCAGTGAAAACAAATAGACTTTCTTCTAATACTCTGCTTTCAGCCAAAATCCATCTAACACTAGCTATTGTATTCCTAGTACCACAACTGCTTCTATACCCAGCCTGCAGATCTGTCAGTTATCTGTTGATATTCTAGTCATTTTTGGATAATTTTCAACAGAATCTTGCTTGCATATGATATTAATGATATTGTTTGATAATTCACTCACGGTGGTGGGCACTTTTCTTTGGAATGGGAACAAAATATGGATCTCTTTCAGTCAATTAGCCAGGTGGTTGTCCTCCAGATTCTTGGCTTATCTTTGTGTTACATACAGGAAAGCATCTGTTTGTTGAAGCATGTCAACTGGTTGCAGTCAATTCCTAGGCCCTGACTGAAATTATTCCTTCATCACCACAGGTTCTTGCTCATATTTTGTTTCATTAAATTCTTCTGTAAGCCAATTCCTTTTGGTACAGTGACTCTGTATCCTCCTTCCATCATCTTTTAATGTTTTCTGGATCATTTATTCTGCCCAAAGTATCCTTAAGTATTTTAGCTTGGAGGTTGAATTTGTTCTTCTGTTTCTGCAACTTCAAAAATGCTGAGCGAGTTTGGCCCTTTTGATTTTTTGACTCCAGCTTGTTGTACATTTCATCACAACATTTTAATAGCAATAACAACTTTTTGGTAGAAACTTTGCAGGCAAGAAGTAAATGAACTTTGTTGTTGTTCTTGTTATGTGCCATCGAGTCATTTGCCACTCATAGTGACCCTATGTACAACAGCCCTAAACCCTGCTCTATCCTGTGCCAATCTCATTGCTTCTGACATACCCATCCTGATTACACCAGTCACTGAATCAATCCACCTCATAGAGTGTCTTCCCCTCCTGTGCTGTCCCTCCACTCTGCCCAGCATGATATCCCTCTCTAAAGACCTGTCTCTCCTTACAACATGTCCAAAGTATGTCAGGCGAAGACCCAGAATCCTTGCCTCCAAGGAGCAGCCTGGTTTAACCCTCTCTAGGATGAATCTGTTTGTTTTCTTGGCAGTCCATGGTACATTCAATACTCTTCTCCAGCACCACAGCTCAAAGGCATCAATTCTCCTTCTATCCTCCCTAGTCATTGTCCAACTCTCTGATGCATAACAAGTGATTGCAAAAACCATGGCCTGTATCAGGCGCACCTTAGTCTCCGGAGAGACACCGTTGCTCTTGAGTACTTTAGAGAGGTCCCTAACGGCAGACTTTCTTGCATTTATAAAAACCTGGAAGAGTAGCTGCGGGACTGTGGATACCAGCGTGGCGAGGGAAATGTGGACAAGCATTGTGTGGTCTCCTTCCACCACAGTCGCCTGTTCATGCCCCCCCACAGCCGCCCCTGGCCACAGGGCTTTTGCAGGTGTGGCCGCTGCAGGCAGCGCGCGCCCAGGCTGCATCCACCCGCCGCAGCACTCCTGTACCATGTGCCCCCCACCCCCACCCCATCCGCTCAGAGCCGCCATCCAGCCATGGATCCTGGAGCCCCTCGCCGCCACTCCAACCACCAGCGTGGCTACCTGGTGATGCGGAACCCCCACCTCAACAAGGACTTAGCTTTTACCTTGGAAGAGAGACAACAATTGAACATTCATGGATTGCTGCCACCAGCCTTCAACGATCAGGATGTCCAAGTCCTTCGAGTAATAAAGAATTTCGAGCGGTTGAACTCTGACTTTGACAGATATCTTCTCTTAATGGATCTCCAAGACAGAAATGAGAAGCTCTTCTATAGAGTACTGATGTCTGACATTGAGAAATTCATGCCAATTGTTTATACTCCAACAGTAGGTCTGGCTTGTCAACAATATAGTTTAGCATTTCGGAAACCAAGAGGTCTCATTATAAGCATCCATGATAAAGGGCACGTTGCTTCACTTATTAATGCTTGGCCGGAAGACGTTATCAAAGCTGTCGTGGTGACTGATGGAGAGCGTATTCTGGGCTTGGGTGACCTTGGCTGCAACGGGATGGGCATCCCTGTGGGAAAGCTGGCTTTGTACACCGCTTGTGGGGGGATGTACCCCCAAGAGTGTCTGCCTGTCACTCTCGATGTGGGAACAGAGAATGAGGAGTTACTTAAGGACCCATTCTACATCGGACTACGGCAGAGGAGAGTGAGAGGTCATGAATATGATGATTTTCTGGATGAATTTATGGAGGCAGTGTCTTCTAAGTATGGGATGAATTGCCTTATTCAGTTTGAAGATTTTGCAAATATGAATGCGTTTCGTCTCCTGAAAAAATATCGAAACAAGTATTGTACATTCAATGATGATATTCAAGGAACGGCCTCAGTCACTGTTGCAGGGCTTCTTGCCGCTCTTCGGATAACCAAGAACAAATTGTCTGATCAGACAATATTGTTCCAGGGAGCTGGAGAGGCTGCTTTAGGAATTGCTCAACTGATTGTTATGGCCATGGAGAAAGAAGGTTTGCCGAAAGAGAAAGTCATCAAAAAGATATGGCTGGTTGACTCAAAAGGATTAATAGTCAAGGGACGTGCTTCCTTAATGGAGGAGAAAGAAGAATTTGCCCATGAACATGAAGAACCTGGAAGCCATTGTTAAAAAAATAAAACCAACTGCTCTCATAGGAGTGGCTGCAATTGGTGGTGCGTTCACAGAGCAAATTCTCAAAGATATGGCTGACTTTAATAAGCGGCCTATTATTTTTGCTTTGAGTAATCCACCTAGCAAAGCAGAATGTTCTGCAGAGCAGTGCTATAAACTAACTAAGGGGCGTGCAGTTTTTGCCAGTGGCAGTCCTTTTGACCCAGTCACTCTTCCAAATGGACGAACCCTGTATCCAGGCCAAGGAAACAACACCTATGTGTTTCCTGGAGTGGTTCTGGGCGTTGTTGCCTGTGGATTGAGACATATCACGGACACCGTCTTTCTCACCACTGCTAAGGTTATAGCTCAGCAAGTGTCAGATAAACACTTGGAAGAAGGCTGGCTTTATCCTCCTTTGAACACTATTAGAGAGGTTTCTCTGAAAATTGCAGAAAAGATTGTGAAAGATGCGTATCAGGAGAAGACAGCCACAGTATATCCTGAGCCTGAAAACAAGGAGGCCTTTGTTTTCTCCCAAATGTACAACACTGAGTAAGAGCAGATTTTACCTGACTGCTATTCTTGGCCCAAAGAGGCCCAGAAAATACAAACTAAGGTTGACCAATAGAATAATAGCTGACATTTATAAATACATTAATGAGATCTTAAAAGTCTTTCCTAATTTTTTAAGGTGGGACCTTTTATATTGATTCCTACAATGCTTAGATTAAGATCATTTTAATACCCTAATCATTTATAGAAAAAGAATATAAATTATAATAGACACTACACCAGATAATTAAAAAACAAAACAAAATTTAAAACCTGGAAGAATAAAGTACCAACTAAGAATGATATATTCAGTACAGAGTGAGTGTAACATCCTGGGGGAGGTTGTTCTCTAGCTATTCTGTGCATCAGCACCAACAAGAACAATTACAAACTTTAGAAGAGGCAGAAGTGGGCAAGAGAGATTCCTTCCAGTCTATCTGAGAATGCAGAGGGTATCGGCATAGAGGAATGAGTCCTTTTCCCTTTTGTCTCCCTCTAGAAAGAGAAAGTGCGATAGACAGGTGGAAAGTGGTCTCAGGTCAATCTATGCATGACCAAGGACAATTCCGTACTTTAGAAGAGTGGACAGCACTCTGGTGAGATTCACAAATGGCATCACTTCAGATCAGAGAAAAGTTGAAGGACTTTAGGAAAGGCGAACTTGCCCACTGCATAGGAACAGAAAGGACTCCTATAATGAATTGATCTACTTAATAAATTAGTAATAAAATAACCTAACAAATTAATATAAATAACTGTCAACAACCTTAGACACAATGTTGTTGTTGTTATGTGCCATTGAATTACCTGCAATTTGTAACAACCCTATGCACAATAGCTCAGAACTCTGTCCTTTCCTAAACAAGTCTCACTGTCTCTGACACATCCAATCCCATTATCCCAGTAAATATATGAATCCATTTCATCAAAGACTTCCCCTTTTGCACGGTCCCTCCACCTTTCCAAGCATGATGTCTTTTTCCAATGACCGATACTTCCTGGTAATATACTCAATGTATTTTGAAACAGAATTTCAAAATCTTTGCTTCAAACAAGCAGCTTAGTTTCACTCTCACCAGGACAAACCTGTTAGCTCCTCCTGGCAGTCCAGTTCAGCACTCTGCTGCAGCACCACAGTTTAAAGGCATAGATCCTTATTCTGTAATCCTTAGGCATTATTCAGCTCTCTGACATATAGCAAGAATTGCTAAGACCATGGCTTGAATCAGGTTCACCTTACTCTCCAGACTGACATTATTACTCTTTACCTCATTGGAGAGGCTCGGAAGCAATTTTTTCCCACCTTTTGATTTCCTGACTGCTTGTGCTGAGTGTTGATTCTGGAAACAAGCAAGCTAAAATTTTTAACAATCTCAAACTTTTCCCCATTTGTCATGATGCTGTCAATTGGCTCAGTAGTGAGAAAATTTGTCTTTTCTATGTTGTGCTTCAATCCATGTTGGAGATTGCAGTCTTTGACCTTCTTCAGGAAACTCTTCATGTTCTCCTCATTATGCATAGCACAGATTATTGAGTCTTACTCCAATTCTAAGGCCATATTCCTCCTCTTAAAGCCCAGCCTCTTGAATGATCTGTTTCATATAGATTGAAAAGATAAGGAGACAAGACATATCTTTGACCCACTGCTTTCTGAATTTTGAGCCATGCAGTGTTTCCTTGTTCTTTTCTGACACAACAGAAAAGGACTAACACAAAGCTTGAAAAACTTCACATAATGTCAAGAAGGCAGCAAGCAGCTTCACCCTTGTGGAAAAAAAAACAAACAAACCTCAAATAACCCTCCTTAAAAAGCAGAGTACATTTCAGACCAGATGAATACCCTAGAGATAGAAAGAGAAAAGAAATATATTGACACAGAGTCATATAAAGAGCTACTGAAGAAGGTTCAAATGATGGAAGAAAGTAAGGAATGATGCTGCAAACAATGGTTAGCAAAGCAAATAGAGGGAATAAATGGTGCAGTTATAAAACTTCCAAATAGAAAAGAGCTAAAGACTACGAAAAGATAAAATGGATGGCTTTAAGCTTGGGAGAATGATAATAAATTAAGTGGTAGTTTTAAAGAGAAGATTACTGGATTATTGGAGAAGAGTATTTAATATAACATGGTCTGCAAGGAGAGAGCAAACAGGTTTGTACTGGATAACGTGAGACCAGGCTGCTCCTTGCAGGCAAGGATTCTGAAGCTCTGTATGACATACTTTAGGCATATTGCCAGGAGGGCTGATTCTTCGGGAAGGTGGAGGGACAGTGCAAATGAGGAAAAGCCTGGATGAAATGGGTTGACTGAGTTACTAGAGTAAAGTGAGTAGGTGTGCCAGAGACAATGAAGTTGACTCAAGATAGAGCAGGATTCAGAGCTGTTGTACATAAGGTCACAATGGGTCACAAGCAACTAGATGGAACATAACAACATGAATAAAGAGAAAAATCTCAAAGAAAATTGATAAACCTTCTCACCAACATAAAAAAAGAAAAAAAAAACCCAACCACATGTAGATTCAATAAGTACTAAAAGTATAATCATGAACTTAATGAAAAGAAATCCATAAACAAAATTAACTCAGCATAGAAAAATACATGGATGAACAACAAAAATCAACATCACATGCAAAAATATACGTCTTATTATTGTTTTATTCTACTTTAAAATTGTCAAATCTAAAATCATATACGTTTTCTTCTATGAATTTAATATTAATTTAATTATTCAACATCAGAGCTAAGGATAATTAAGATAATCCTTCTAATTAGCTATTTATTACAGAGATTACAATGTCATATAGAGTAAATTAGCACTATCTTAAAAATGAGACTATTAATAACATTTTCTGAAAATTATTTTCAGAACATAAAGCTATTATTAGCTTTTTAGAACAATTAATAACTAGTTTAGTATGCTAAAATGTTTCTTCACTAGCCATCAGCAAGTATTGATGTGGACTTTCAGAACATTAAAACTTACAGAGAATATTAATGTGTAAAGAGAAAAGATAATTGATTTTATAAATTATTTGCTACTCTTTTATATATATATATCACAGTGAATATCAAAATATAATATACTTTCTTAATGTTAATTCTTCAGTTATTTCAATAGAAATTTAAAAATATTTTAATGTACTTATTCTAAAACAATACAATTTTGTGATTCATTAGAAAACTTCTCTACTATTCATAGAAAGAATATATATCCACATTCTTAATATTATAATAATAATAATATTTCTTCTGTATCCTGAAAATTATAGTTTTAGAAGTTCTGATATGCAAAAAAAATTAATGTTTCAAAGTGTCTTCAAGACCATTTAGACAGAGATAACTTTTTAAAATGAAAGGCAGAATATAAAAATTAACTCCAAAATCTCAGTTGAGTTGGGAATGCTGACAAACTTGAACCAGGAAGTAGTCATCAGGACAGAGAAAGGAAACACTGCATGGTTCAAAATCAGGAAAGGAGTATGTCAGAGATACATCCTGTTTCCATACCGTTGCAATTTATATGCAAAACAGATTATTCAGGAAGCTGAGTTTTATAAGGAGGAATGTGGCATCAGGATTGGAGGATGACTCATCAACAACCTATGTGATTCAGATGACAGAATCTTGCTTGTTGAAACTGAAGTGGACTTGAAGCAACTGCTGCAGAAGGTTAGTCTCCAATATCGATTGAAGTTCAATGTCAAGAATACAAAGATTCACCACTGGGTCAATTGGCAGCACCATGATAGATGGAGAAAAGATTGATGTTGCTAACAATTACAGCATCCTTGGCTTCACAATCAACACTCTTGGCACCGGCAGTCAGGAAATCAAAAGACAAATTGCAATGGGTACTATGCTCTCAGGACCTCTCCAGAGTACTTAACAGTAACACTGTAAGTCTAGAGACTAAGGTGTACCTGATAAAGGCCGTGTTCTTCGTAATTACTTGTTATGCTTCAGAGATCTGAACAATGACTAAAGATGACAGAAGAAGAATTGATGCCTTTCAGTTATAGTGTTGGAGAAGAATCTTGAACATACCAAGTCTTATACTACTAAGAAAACAATTAGGTATTTCTTGGAGTAGGTAACAGCAAGTTTCTCCTTGGAGATGAGGATTTTGAAACTTTGTCTGACATATTGGGGCACGTGGTCCTTGGAGAAGAACAACATTCTCATCTGGAGTTTTCCTTTCCTGTGCTGTAACTTGACTCTTCTGAGCATAATAATGTCCTTCTCCAAGGACAGCTCCCTCCTGGCCACAAGCCCAAAGTATATGAGACAGAGCTTCAAAATCCTAGTCTCCAAGTAGAAACTTGGTTTCACCCTCTCCAAGTCTGATCTATCTACTTTCTTGGCAGTCCATGGTATGTTCAAGACTCTTCTTCAGCACCACAATTCAAAGACATTAGTTCCTCTTCTGTCACCTGAGTTCTTGTCCAGCTCTCTAATGCATAGCGTAGTGTCTTTAGACATGAATTAAAGTATAGAGATATTTGTTTTAATTTACCTACAATTTAATTTTCAAGAAAAATCTCCATGTTTTGAAATTGAACCCTCGAAATATGCTATTAAATCAGAGAAGACACATAGCAAACCCTTCTTTAGTGGGTGTCTGAGACTGTAAATTACTTGGAGCAAGAAAGTCTTTATTTCTCCTAGGAAGCTTCTGGTGGCTTTGAATCACCAGAGAGGATTCACCGGAGAGACATCAGCATAATTATGGACTATGACACCAGATCTCTCTCAGAGATTTCACAGTAGTATGCAAAAAAATTAAAAGACATATTGAGGTGGGAAAATCTACTGTTAGGGACCTCTCCAGAGTACAGAAGAGCAATGGTGTCACTCTGGAGACTAAGATGTGCTTGATTCAGGCCATACTCTTTTCAATCACTTGCTATTTATCAGAGAGCTGGACTAGGGAGGCTAGAAGAAGAATTGATGCCTTTGAACTGTGGTGCAGGAGAAGAGTATTGAATATACATACTATGGACTGCTAATAAAGTAAACAGGTATATCCTAGAGAGGGTTAAACCAGGCTACTCCTTGGAGACAAAGATTCTGATGCTTCATCTGACATATTTTGGACATGTGTAAGGAGGAACCAGTCCTTGGAGAGGGCCATCATGCTTGGGAGCATAGAAGGACAGCACAGGAGAGGAAGACCCTCTATGAGGTAGATTGATTCAGTGACTGGGGTAATGGCAGTAGGTGTGTTGGAGACAATGAGATTGGCACAGGACAGAGCAGGGTTTCAGGCTGTTGTACATAGGGTGGCTATGAGTCACAGGCAACTCGATGGCACATAACAACAACATGTATACAATCATGCATGTGAATTATATTATACACTCATATATAATGCAATTTTTATTTCTTCTGAACACTGATTATGGAAAAAATATGCCAGTGATTAAAAGAATCCATTCTTGTTCTTTATATAGGATAACACTTAATTGTAAGGGATCAACCTACCAACATTTAGACACAATTTAAGTACAGACTGTTTCCAGACTCAGAAGAAGATCCATCCCTTGTGTTTTAAGTGTAATTTTAAGGTTAATCAGAATAGGTGCATAAGATTCCTATTTAGTCTCACTTCACTCGAAGCCTTTTTAATGACTTAAAAGTTGCTGTGTAGCAAGGTAAAGTGTGATTAAGAAGTGGGGTTTGGGGTTGTTTTTTATTTTGTTTTAGTAGAGATTGGTTCAAATATCTCAAAATGAGAGCTAATCTTTGTACCTTTGAAGGGCATATTCTGGAGCTATTATGCATTACATATTGAACTGCTAATGGAAAGGTTAACAGTTTGAATACACTAAACTTCTTGCAGAAGAAAGTTGAGAGCCTTTTGGGAAAGAAATATAAGCCATGTATTTACAGGCTCAGAAACTTCATGGACAGTCATCATGAGTCAGAATATACAAGATGGCAATGGTTTTGTTTCTTGTCCATATGTTGAAAAGTTTTTAACATGGGAACAATATGTATTAACTTTCCTCCCCAATAAAAAGAGTTCTTGATGCACTCTTAATCTCATAGATAATTGACTGAACTTTTTTGGCCCCATTGATCAATAAAACACCATAATGCCTGTGAATTACTTAATCTAAGCTTCTTTCATTTTCATAATTCCCTGGATGTTGTACTACCTTTAGCCTAAAAAATTAGGGGTGGGGCAAACCACACAGAAGGCAAGTTCATTAGAGTTACTTTTTCAACTCGTAGTGACCCCATAAGATGAGGGGAAAAAATACCCCATAGCATTACAGGAGAAATAAATGTTATCTTTTTTTCCTGAGAATACCCTACAAGTTTAAATTGCTCAACTTTCAGGAATGTATAGCCACCTAAACACTAGGGTTCCTACACAACAAATAACCCATAAATTACCAATGAGAGGCTAAACTCCGACCTCAAAGAAAATCTTCATTGACATACTATCTGATTAAGTAACTTTCTCATTCCACTTATCCACTATTATTGTCTCTATAATAGACATTTCCGGAGGTGTTCTGCTGTATTTGCTGATCTTACAGACACAGAGTTTAAATGATCCTATTACATAAAATCTTTTTCTATTGTAATCAGTATAGTATTACCTCCAAATCAGAGTAAGCATTAGCTTAGTTGTTCTTTGGGAAAATGTTCACATTTCTCACCATTTTAAACATTATGCTTCTAGCTAGCTACACATGTGGTGGGAACAAGGGAATCTAGGACAGTGGCGGGAGCAACAGTAGCATCCATAACAGCTGAAAATGTGAAACTAAATTGAAAAGTCAAATTGGAAGAGAAATATAATACTGAATCGTAAACAAAAGAACACAGGTATCCTAAATAGCTATCTACAATGTAAAAGAACCCAGGAGGGTAGCACCAGCAGGAGTATCCACACAGCTGGAAAGGCGTAATCTCTCCCTTTTCCCCAGTAACCACCTCTACCACTAATCTCCTTACATTCCTACCCCCTACCTATCCTGCTGTCTCTGTCCTACCCTCAATCTCTGTCCCAGCAAGACCAAGGCTCCACCTCAGGCAGTGCCCATGCTAACCTGCAGCTCTCAGAGCCTGTGAGTTGTGCCACTCTTGGCCTGCAATCAGTTTTCAAAGAAGAGGAGGAACCTCCTATGACTTTGAGGTACGAGTTGCAAACGACTCGATGGCACATAACAACAACAACAATTCCTAGACGGACAAAGACAGTATATGTAGCCAGGGAGATTAGTCTAGATTCTTCTGAAGCCTGTGGAAACTCTATATCAGGTTGGCCATCCCATTTCTTGACACACCCTCAACACACCGATCTAATATCATACATGCTTGTGTTATTTTATGCTAACTTGTTTTATCATTTGCTTTTATGGCATAAGATTTATCTGTAAGTTTACTGCATTGTAGCAAATATCTTGCTTGTTGCTTTTCATTTTAAACTTTGTGTGAATGGCTGGATTCTACTCAGTTGTGTTTTCTGGTTTAGGGTTGAGACTAGGGTGTAGCTGCTGCTCACAACAAGGTGTGAACTGGTTGGATTCAGTCTTGTATTTAAAAAGGCTTCTGTCACCAGTCTGGGGCTGTTTCCAGGCTGAGAATATTAGTGGAACAGTGAAATTCTGCTAAGGTGTCTTCTGGTTTGGGGTTGATGCTGCTAGCAACAGGGTATGAGCTAATCAGATTTGGCCTTATATATAAAAGGCTTTTTGCCCAGTACAGCATTGAAAAACAAGGAACTCATGAAATGCTATGCAAAATGGCTTACCCTGGAGGACATTATGCTGAGTGAAATATCTCAGTCATACAAGGACAAATATTGCATAGGGCCACTGATGTAAAACAGAAATGACACCAGGGTTTAGGGAAGCACAGGAGGAGGGGAGGAATGAATTGAAACAAATGAGGGAGAGAACTGTTTAAAAGGGATATATGATTGGGTATTATTGTCATGACAGGAGTCCAGAATGAAGGCTGCACAGTGGAATGGACTTGGGAGGAAGGATTGCATAACAATGAAAGAGTTTTTCTTTTACTTTTCAATGAGAAGAGTGAATGGGGAGCGGGCAGGGAGAAAAGTGCAACAGTGAATGAACGGAAACCCTAAGTCTCTGTAAACGTTCATTAAAATTAATAATAATAATAAAAAAAAACTGCTTGCCTCCAGAAACTATGAACTTGGGGGGAAAAAAATGAAAGGTTTGCGTTTAAGAATTTAATTCACAGAGTCACTATGGGTCGTCTATGACTCTACAGCACTTAACAACCTATGTGTGTAGCACTTGTCTGTCAGTTTACTGTACTGGAATGACTTTCAGGTTTCTGTGATGCTAGAAGCTATGTCACAAAATTTCAAATACCAGCAGGTAACCTGTGGTGTAAATGTTTGAGTGGAGCTTCCAGACTAACAAGAAGGAGTGGCTATCTACTTTTGAAATAACAGAATTTTGAAAACTTGAAAAATAATAGAGGAACACTGTTAAATATACTACTTACAGTAGAGTCCTTTAGATTGGAAGACAAGCAAAACAAAACAAAACAAAAAAATAAATAAAAAAACACCTTGAACCATTCACTAACAATTGGAACATAGAATGTACAAAAAATAAACCTAGAAAAACTGGAAATTGTAAAAAATGCAATGACATGCATAAAGATTGACTTCCAAGGGATTTATGAGCTAAGATGGATTGGTAGTGGCCTCTCTGAGACAGAAAAATATTACGATCTGTTATGACAGGAATGACAAATCGAAAAAGAAAGATGTGGCATTGAATAAAAGAACATTTTAAGATCTGTCCTGCAGTAAAATTCCATGAGTATAGGACACTATCAATATACATACAAGCATCTCCATTAATATAACTATCACTCAAATATATATACAGTTTAGAAAAGGAAAGATGAAGTAGGATTTCTATGAATTCTTAAAGTCTGAAAATGATTAGACATGAATTCCAGAAAAAAATATTAATAATTGGTGATTGGAACACAAAAGTAGGAAACAAAAATGGAATGGTAGTCAGTAAATATGGACTTGGTAACAGAAATGAGGCTGGAGATGAATGGTTTAACTGTAGAAAATTAAAGATGTATTCATTACAAATATCTAAAAAGAAAACAACAGTAACAAATAATGACTGCAACATATGAACCTCACCTAAAGGACTTCACAGAAATCAGATTGACAACCTCTATAGAGACATTGGAGAGGTTCACTATCAGCAATCCAAACCAGGCCTGAGGCTGCTTTATAAAACAAGTCATCAGTTACCTATGTTCAATTCAAAATGAAGTAGAAAAAAATTAAACATAAGAACTAAAATACAATCTTGAGTGTATCCATCCATCCCAAATGCATTGAAAAACGTCTCAAAAACAGTTAATGCTCAAGATGAGTGGTAGGATGACATCAAGGATATTATACATAAAGAAAGCAAAAGGCAACTATAAATATAGAGAATAAAGAAGAAAAAATAGTGTCAGAAGAGACTCTGAAAATTGCATTTGAACATAGAGAGGCCAAAATAAGTTAAAAGAAATGCTGAGATAAAAAGATGAAAAAGATATTTCAGAAGGAAGCTAGAGAATAGAAAGTTTTACATATAACAATGTGCAATGACATTTTTCAAGAAGCAGCAGCAATGGATATGCTTACTGTTGTTATGGTTTTTAGTATGGTGTCTCTCTGGAGACTAAGGTGCATCTGATACAGGCCACGGTCTTTGCTATCACTTGTTATGCATCAGAGGGTTGGACAGTGACTAAGGAGGATAGAAGGAGAATTGATGCCTTTGAGCTCTGGTGCTGGAGAAGAGTATTGAGAGTACTATGGACTGCTAGGAAAACAAACAGATTCATCCTGGAAAGGGTTAAACTGGGCGGCTTCCTGGAGGCAAGGATTCTGAGGCTCCATCTAACATACTTTGGACATGTTGTAAGGAGGGACCCATCCTTGGAGAGGGACATCATGCTTGGGAGGGTGGAGGGACAGCGCAGGAGGGGAAGACCCTCTATGAGGTGGATTGATTCAGTGACTGGGGTAATTAGGATGGGAGTGTCAGAGATAGTACAATTGGCACAGGACAGAACAGAGTTTAGGGCTATTGTGTATAGGGTCGCTATGAGTCGCAAGTGACTCAACAGCACATAACAACAACAACAACAACAACAACAACCATCAAGTCAAAGAGACCTCATAACCTTAGGTCATATTGTGCCCATAAGTACAATAGACCCAAAACCTTTCCTAATCTGTGCCATTGTAATCACCTCTGACACACTTAAGCCCATTGCTGTCCATCTTTCTAAGCAGGCATTCATTTCCAATGAATAGCCTTTCCTATCAACATGTCCAAAGTATGAAAGATAAAGTTTCACTATCCTTGCCTGTAGAGATCTCTATGGCTGTACTTTTCCTTATTATTTTAAAAAAAATTTATTTATTAATTTTAATGAAACTTTACAGAGACTTAGGATTTCCAGTCATTCATTGTTGCACTTTTCTCCCTGCCCTCCCTCTCCCCCAAATCATTCTTCTCCTTGAAAAGAAAAAACTCCTTCATTTTTATGCAATCCCTCCCCGCAAGTTCGCTCCACTAGGCAGCCTTCATTCTGGACTTCTGTAATGACAAAAATACCCATTCATATATCCCTTTTAAACAGATCTCTCCCTCACTGACAGAATGTCAGTCCTGTTTTACAACAATAGCTCTAAGCTAAATATTGAGATATTTCACTCATCATGATGTCATTCAGGGTCATTGATTTTGCATAATATTAAAGAGTTTATTATTTTTCAATGCAACATAGTATTCAATTGTGTGAATATACCAGAGCTGGCAAGGTTGTGGAGAAACTGGAACCCTTATTCACTGCTGGTGGGAGTGCAAAATGATACAATCACTATGGAAGGCTGTATGGCACTTTCTCAAAAAGTTGCAAATAGAAATACCACTTGACCCAGCAATTCCACTGCTGGAAATTTACCCTAAAGAAACCATCACAGCCACCCAAGTAGATATATGCACACTCATGTTTATTGCGGCTTTGTTCCCAATAGCAAAGAGCTGGAAACAACACAAGTGCCCATCAACAAACAAATGGGTAGAGAAGCCCTGGTATAGTCAGACAATAGCTGTACTTTTTCTAAGACATATTTGTTTATTCTTTTGGCAGTCCATGGAATATTTAGTACACTTTTCTAACACTACAACTCTAAGGTTTCAGTTCTTCTTCTGCCACACATATTCATTGTCCAGTTCTCAGTTTCATAGCAAGGCATTGAAAAGACCTTCAACTGAATTAGGTGTCTTTTAGTCATCAAACTGACATCATTGCTCTTAAATAGTTTTGGAAAGATCTATGACAGTGGACTTGCCAAAAGCAATAACATCTCCTGATTTCCTGACTGCTGTTATCAAAAGTGTTGATTGTGGATCCAAGTAAGATGAAAACACTGACAACTTCATTGTTTTCTCCATCCATGATAATGTTGTCAACTGACTCAGTAGTGAAGACCCTTTATTTCTTGATTTTGAGATAGCATTATTACTGAAGGCCTAGTTTATGATCTACAGCAAGCATTTCAGCAAGCAAGATTTTGTTATCTGCATAATGCAAGTTGTTGATGATTCTTCTTTCAAACCTAATGCCAAATTCTTCTTCATAGAGTCGAAGTTCATAAATTATTCAATACACAAATAGGATACATATCAATAAAAGATACATCCATGAGACACAGCTTTCCTGATTTTAAACTATGCAGTGTTCCCTTGCTCCATTTAGAGAACAGCTTCTTGATCTAGGTACAGATTTCACATGAGTACAATTTAGTATTCTGAGATAGTTTGTTCTGACCCATATAAATTGCTTTGCATTTATAGGCTCAAATTGGTAAAATACAAATACACATTCATCTGGTGTTCTCTGCTTTCAGCCAGCATACATTTGACATCTGTAATGATATCCCTAGTACCATGCTGTCTTCTAAATCCAGCTTGAAATTCTAACAGTTCTATGCATTTGTACTGTTCAGCCATTTTAAGATGCTTTGCTTTCATGTGATATTTATGTTTGATAATTTCCAAATTTTGTTGAATCACCTTTTTATGGAATGGGAATAAACAGAAATCTGTCCCAGTAAGTTGGCCAAGTAATTGTCCTCCAGATTTCTTGGCACAACCCTGTGAGGATGTCCAGGGCAGCATTTGTTTATTTTAATATGCCAATTAGTATTTAATCAATTTTGGAGACCTTATTTTTCACCAATTCCTTCAGAGCAGCTTGAACTTCCTCCTTCATGATCATACACTGTTTCATATCATTCTGTATCAGCCAATTCTTTTTTGAGAGTGACTCAGTGCACTCTTTCCATCTTCTTTTAATGTTTACTTGTTTATGTACATTTTGCCCATTGCATCCTTAGTTACTGTCACTAGAGCTTCAATTTGTTCTTTAGTTCTTTTAGCTTAAGAAATGCTGAGCAAATTTATCCCTTTTGATTTTCAAACTCCAGCTCTTTTATGCATTTCCTTACAATACTTTGCTTTGTCTTCCTGGGCTGTCCTTCGAAATCTTCTGTTAAATTTCTTAACTTTTTGATTTCTTCTTTACTTGGGCTTCTCAGTGTTCTAGTGATGTCAAAGATTCTTCTGAATCAATCTCAGTGTTCTTCCTCCTCTGTCTTTGTAATCACCTTTTGCAGTCTTCGTGGATGATATTCTTGCTATCCTTCCACAGATCAGCTCGTATTCATTCATTTGTGTTTGGGGTTTCAAACCGTTCCTGAGATAGTTTTTAAATTCAGATGGATAGGCTAAAGGTCCCATTTTTGTTCCTGTGGATTTAATTTTCTTTAGCTTTAGTTTTAATTTACATATGAGTAGTTGATGATCTTTTCTGTGGGAGGCCATCCCGAACGGGTCTTGGCTCTGACGTGAGCAACCTTAACTTTTATTACACTTGTGCCTGTTTTGCAGTGGGATGGGCTCTGTCTAGGCCACCTCTCCCCTTCCTGGAAAGGCGCTTGCCTCATTGGTTCAGTTCTTGTCCAGCAGCGCTCTAGGGCGTTCCTCCTTCCTTTGGCGGATTGATATCTTAGGGCCAGGTTTCCATAGCAGCACCGCCTACCGCAAGACAACTGCAAGGTTCCCCTATAAAACCCCATGTAAAAGCCAGAATAAATGAGAATTGATCGGAATTTCATCTTGTCTCAATTCTTTGCGCCCCTTGTCCCTTTCTCAGCCCCACTCTTCCTCCTTCAGGCTCACGTTGAAGAACCCGTTGGCAGGGGCACTTTTCCACAATCAGCATTGGCCCAGTTTTCAAAGCTGATATTGAGCTTTGCCAGTGATTCTCTCCACAAATGTAATCTATCTGATTCCTGTGCAGACCATCAGGTGAAATCCATGTATGTAGTAGTCACTGTTTATGTTTCTTACAAAATGTATTTACAAAGAATCATTGATTGTACAAAATCCTCATTCTGTCTCTAGCCTCATTTCTGTCATCAAGTCCATGTTATCTGATCTTTCTTCCCTGTTGCTAATTTGTATATTCCAGTCACCCATTATTATTAATACACCTTGGTTGCATCTTCAATCGATTTCTGACTGTAAAAGTTGGTAGAAATAATATATTTTCTCCTCTTTGAGTCTGGTTGTTAGTATACATAATTGAAAAATAGTAGTTTTAACCAATTGTCTTTGTACGCATATAGATATTATCCTGTTGCTCACTGTATTTCAAGAGGGACCTAGAAATGGCTTTCTTAACTAGAAATGTGACCTCATTTTTCCTCATCTTTACAATTCCACCATAGTATATGATTGTCTGATTAAAAATGTCTCATGTGAATCCATCTCATTTCACCAATGTCTAGTATGTAATTATTTATGCATTCCCTCACTTAACAATGTCTAATTTTGCTACATTCATACTTCTCACATTCCATGTTCCAATCATTAGTGTAATGAAACACTGCATAGTTCAAAAACATAAAGAAGAGAGTCAGCATTGCATCCTGTGACTGTACCTTTGCAATCTGTATGTGGAACAGATCATTTGGGAGTACAAACTTTATGATGAGGTATGTGGCATCAGTACTGGAGGAAGACTGATCAACAAACAGCATTATGCAGATGACACACCTTGCTTGCAAACTGAGGAGGATGTGAAGTGTTTGGAAGCTCAACATCAAGAAGGCCAAAGTTCTCACCTCTGGGCCAATTGGCAACATCATGATAGACAGACAATAGATTTAACTTGTTATCATTTTCAGGCTTGCTTTACTGCATAGTCAACACTCCTGGCACCAGTCATAGTTAACACTCCTGATATCAGCAGTCTGGAAATCAAAAGACACATTGCAGCAAAGAAATCTCCTGCCAAGGACCTCTCAAAAGTACTAAAGAGAAATAAGATCAGTCTAGAGACTAAGATGTATCTGATTTAGGGCATGGCCTGTCAATAATGATACTCTATTTGAATGGCCGAAACATTCCTATTAAGAAGAAAAGAGTAGCGGACATATCTAAGAAATGTAAAAAAAAAAAAAAAAAAAAAAAACACACAAAAAACAAAAAACAAACCTGACAATCAGAGGGTGGAGAAATATACTAAGAAAATGGCATCTATAAGAAAGCAGGAGTGATGATATCAATCTCTGGTAAGACAGACTTCAGAGCATAAACAACTCTAAGATTTTTTTTTTAAAGAAATAAAAGTCTACTGCATTTTAACAGATGAGGGAGAGAATAATTTAAAAGCGATATATGATAGGGTATTATAGTTATCACAAGAGTCCACAATTAAGGTTGCATAGTGGAGTGTACTTAGGGCGGTAGGAGGTGAAATTTGTCTTTTACTTTTCAAAGAGAGGAGCGAAATGGTGGGGCGAGGTAAAGGGCTGGGCAGGGAGAAAAGTGCAACAGTGAATGAATGGAAATCCAAAATTTCTGTAAATGTTCATTAAAATTATTAAAATTAAAAAAAGAAAGAAAAGTCTAATGATATTCCTGTTCAAGACAACCAGCATTAACATGGTGTATTTCGGGCACATCTCTTCTCTCTGTGTGTCACAGAAGTTAGAACAAGGCTCAGTGTACACACCCTGCCCAGCCTCACACTGTGGGTGCTTCTGGGGGAAAACTGTCCTTCCTTGGTCTTTGCTGGTCGGTGGTCAGTGGCCAGCACTGGTTTCACCACTTCTTCCCTGTTAGCCAGATGAGAAGGACTGACAATAGCAGGAAATTGGAGGCACCTTTTGTTTTCTATTAGTTATACAAGACCATAACTATTTTTAACAACTGTTTATCAAACAACGAAAATGTAAGGGTATATTTAGGGGGATTAGTTAAAGCACAGTTCTTGCATAATTCATTGGACAAGATATTTAATACTTAAGATCATTCATAGTAGGATAATTCTCAGGCTTTACCCAGGCCACTTGTTCTCATTGCTATCAGTGTCACACCCTTGCCGTTTTCTGTTGGCGTTATTCTTTTTTTGAGTGAATAATCTTCTAAGGGCAAGTAATGAGCACAGGTAAAAATATATGACACTGTAGTGGATTATTTATTGTGACTTTTCTGACCCCTCACTTTGTAATGCTCATTATATTGCTGTGTTGTTTTTGTCATGCACCATTGATTAGGAACCTGTCAAGCAGGATTTCAGAGGCAATAAAGAACACGAAAGGAGATTGCCTATCTTTTTCCTGTGGAGTGGCTGGTGGATTTGTACTGCATGCCTTTGAATTGGCAGCACAGCTCCTTACCACTAGGGTAAACACAAATATTAAATTAGGTAAATGGTACCTTTCTATTGGTGTTGCTGCTGTTAGTAAGTGCTGTTGAGTCAAGTACAACTCATAGCACCCCTATTATGCACAACAGATCTGAACCCCTTTCTACCTTGTACCATGCTTATTTTCAAGATATTCTTGATCCTGTTGTTGCAGTCACAGTGCTAATCCATCTCATTAAGGAATTTACTTTCTTTCACTGACACTCAACCTTTCTAAGCCTATCTCTCTTTCAAATATAGCCTCTTTTAACAACATGCCCATAGTATGTGAGACAAAGAAAAGTTTTCAGAGGCAATGATCTAACCGAGAGAGAAATAACTACATGGTCAGACGTGCTCCACACTGTCCTCCCTCCCCCCATGCTCTTGCAACTATTTTTGTCAATTATTGGGTTCAATGTTGATTGAAAGACTCTGAGACTTTACTTACAGTTGTGGGTTTTATTAAGGAAAAAGGCTGGAGATTGAAGAAGGCAAAGAATATTTCACAATGCAAATCCAGGTCTAGTCCAACAGTCCCAAACCAGACTGTTGTTTGTTGTTATACACTTTTCAATTGACTACTGTTAGAGTTAAGTTTTGTATGTTAGAGTTAAGTTTTGTATGTTAGAGTTAAGTTTCAAATGTTAGAGTTAAGTTTTTGTACACTGTATGTATCTCCGGTCTGGCCACCATCTTAAGTCCTTTGTCCTTGTTTTTCTCAAGTTCACTTCCTGAAAGACTCCAGCAACAAAGAAGTGACTCTAACTCCTCCTGTATGAACCTTACTCCAATCATAGTATGCCAAATATTCACGCTCTTGCTAATGAGCCTGCTCATTTTCAAATTAGCCAATCACTACACACGGCCTCCAACTTACTTCACGAGTTTCCCAATCTCCTTGTATCTTCCTGCCCCTCACTCAGTCTTTGCCACTCCCAGCACCAATAAAAACCCTTGTCTCGAAGTGCTGGGGGCTCTGCCACATGGCCTCTGCATTGGGGTGTGTGTAGTCCCTGCTTGTAATAAAATCCCTTATGTTCTTGCCTCGATTCAGGCTCCCCGGTGTCCTTTGGGGGACTCGCATTTGAGGCACAGCACTATGACTCATAGCAACCTTATGCCCACTATCTCTGAACTTTGTTCTATCCTCAGCAAATCTGTTTCTGACACACCTACTCCCATTACTCCAGTTATTGCATCAATTAGTCATCTCGTCTGGAGTCTTTTTCTCCTGCATTGTTTTTCAACCCTTCTTAGCATGATGTCCTCCAAAGACTAGTCCTTCCTGGCTATATGAGTATGTGATTATGTGAGAATGTCTCAAATTGCAAGCCAGATTAACAAGACTTAATTCCTCAGTTAGCGAAAGCCTAGGTTCAGTTCAACAACTCAAAAGGAAGAAGCCTCTGATTTTCTCAAATAGCCATCAAACTTTGTCTCAGAGCAGTTATACATCAGCTTTTCCTTCAATAATCCAGCAAGTAAAACCAGTAAGTGTGGCTTTTATCTCCGGGGTTCATCCAGTTACACCTTGCCACAATCTCTTCATAATAGTGCCACAGTCATTTCACAATCTCTCCATTACTGCCACAGTCATTTTCATAGTGTGGAATGCACTATCTTTTACGGGCCCTACAGCTGTTGATGTTTTGCAAGACCAAGTGTCCACAGTTAAGGTAACTGGAGCTAACACCCACAACCTGGGCTAACACGGCTAGAAAAGCCAGTTTTTAAGGGTTCTGGTACCTCAAATTCTATATTTAGTGAACATACAATCTTTTAATCTATGTCATTTGACATAGATACAACTGCAAAATCATACCTGCATGATATGGGTGCCCTCTGTGAGACTCTCTGCTACACATGCTATGTCCCAGCTCCTATCTTCTGCCTCTCAATGTAGTCCTTGTTCCAAGATTTGAAGTCAGGCTTGACCCAAGAGCTTCTGGGATTTGTAGTTATTTGAACCTGCATGGTATGGGTGCCCTCTAGAGCCAAAGAGGAGGAAATAGAAGATTTCTACCGATTTTTGCAGTCAGAGATTGATTTAACATGCAACCAAGAATTTGTTCAAATTTGTATTTGAATTTTATAAATAAACTAGTAGAAGAAAAATATGCATCAATAATAATGGGACTGGCACATAAAAGTTGAGAAGAGAGTCATTGTACCAAAAGGAATTTGTGGACACAGAAGGATTTCATGAAATAATGTATGAGCAAGAACCTGTGGTGATGAAGGAGTTAGTTCAAGTTGCTCTGAAAGAATTGGCAAAAAACAAGGCCCCATGAATTGATGGCAAACCGATTAATATATTTCAACAAAAAGATGCTGCCATGGATGTGCTCACCAAGTTGTGCCAAGAAATTTGGAGGACAACCTCCTGTCCTACTGAGTGGAAGAGATCTATATTTGTTCCCATTCCAAAGAAAGGTTATCTAACAGGGATTATAGAACAATATCATTGATATCACACACAAGCAAGATTCTTCAGACTAGCATCCAAAACTTCTGGAACAGCACATCAAAAGAGATTTAGAAGAGACAATAGCACTATGGATCTTAAAGCTAATGTCAGATGGATCTTCGCTGAAAGTAGAGAGTACAAGAAGAATGTCTATCTGTGTTTCATTGAGTGTACAAAGGCATTTGACTGTGTGGATCACAAAAACTGTGGCTGATTTTCAGAAGAATGGGAATCCCAGAACACTTGATTATGCTTAGGTGAAACTTCTACTTGGACCAGGAGGCAGTCATAAGAACAGAGCAAGGAAACACTGCATGGTTCAAAATTGGGAAGGATGTGTGTCAAGGATGTGTCCTATCTCCATATCTTTTCAATCTATATGCAGAATAGATCATCCAAGAGGCTGAGCTCTATGAGGAGAAGTGTGGCATCAGGATTGGGGGTAGATTTATCAACAACCTGCGTGGTGCTTGCTGAAACTGAGGAGGAACTGAAGGGCTTGCTAAAAGGTCAAGAACTGCAGCCTTCAATATAGATTGAAGCTCAACATCAGGAAATCAAATGTTCTCACCAATGTGATTGATGATGGACAGCATCATGATAGATGGTGAAGAAATTGAGACTGTTGACAGCTTCAGTTTGCTTGACTCTGCAGTCAACCCTTTTGGTACTAGTAGCCAGGAAATTAAAAGACAAATTGCATTAGCAAAGTCTGCTGTGTAAGAACTCTCCAAAGCACTGAAGAGCAACAATATCAGTCTGGAGACTAAGATGGACCCAATACGGGCCATGGTCTTTGCCATTCCTTGCTATGCTTCAGAAAGCTGGACAATGACTAGGGATGATAGAAAGAGAGTTGATACCTTTGAGCTTTGGTGCTGAAGAAGAATATTGAATATATCATGGACTGCTAGGAGAACACACAAGTTCATCCTGGAGAGGGTGAAGTCAGGCTACTCCTTGAAGGTAAGGATTCTGAAGATTCATCTGACATACTTTAGACATGTTGTAAGGAGGGACAAGTTCTTGGAGAGGGATGTCATGCTTGGGAGGGTGGAGGGACAGCGCAGGAGAGGAAGACCCTCAATGAGATGGTTGATTCAGTCTCTGGATTAATGGGGATAGGTGTGTCAGAGACAATAAGATTGGCATGGAATAGGGTCACTATGAGTCACAAGTGACTCGATGACACCTTGCAACAACAACATCTGCAAAACATTTTAATAAAGCTAAAATATTGCTAAATCACTGTGAACAATACAAAAAGTGACTGTGTGTGAATAAATGTGTATATATATGTATATATGTTTGTACTAAAGTAAATAAAAGTTTGATTAGATTCACTGTTCTTTATTATTATATTATTGGAAAATAGGGTTGTTGTTGTTGTTATGTGCCGTCGAGTC
>NW_006399923.1:5216735-5218381 GCF_000299155.1 Elephantulus edwardii | reverse complement strand
ACTGCTGGTGTCAAGAGTGTTGACTGTGGAGCCGAGCAAACTGAAGCTGTGAACACTCTCAATCTCTTTGGAAAATAGGGTAGTTTTAATTTTTTCTGAAGAAGCATATTGCTGTCATTAGGTGCCATCAAGTTGACTTCTATTCATAGTGAATCTGTGAAAAATCGATCTGAACCCTGTTCTTTTCCTACACCGTCATTCTCAAGCCCATTTAGGTAGCCACTGGGTTAATCTCTCTTATTGAGGGTTTTCTACTCTTTTACTGACTTTGAAGCTATCTCAGTATGATGTTTCTCTTCAAAGATTCCTGAAAATATGCCCAAAGAAAGCAAGACAGAGCTTCACCATCCTTGCTTGTAAGGAGTTCCTTGGTTGCATTTCCTTCAAGATAAATTTGTTCATTACCAAGAAAGAAAAAAAAATAGATATAAGTTTTTCAACATTATCAACATACTAGATTTAAATTAATAATGTGTACTTTATATTATAAAGCTACACACCTTAATTAAAAATGATTAAGGAAGTGCACAGTTACAGGAACATGACAATTTCTGATTTTCTTATTTGAAATACAGTGATTCATTTACAAATTACTTCCCATTTTTTGACATTGTAAGATGTTAACATAAATTAAAAAAATGTGTGTTGGAGCTATTTTTTCTTTTATTATAGCATCAAAACCATCATGAAAGTTTCCACAATCAACTACCTAAAAAAAAATATGAGTTAAAAATGTTAGTATTTGAACATGCATGAAAATATTGGAAAATTCATAATTATTGAAAAATAGTAAGTTGGAAGCAATCAGCATGACTTTCAATTTTTTTTGCATATCTGATCCCCTAATGATATTCTGTCAAATATATTACATCTATATAAAAAACTTGGTGAATCATGTTAAGAAATTGAAATGAAATTGAAAATATATAACACCTTAAAATATATTAATTAACACAAATCAAATAATCAAAGGGGAAAACAATATGTTGCTTGCATTTTCAATAAAAGCATCTCTGATTCCACAGAGCAATGGAGTCTTACTCTAAATTCTAATTTCCATACTTCGACCAGAAAGCAGTCTTCAGAACAGGGCAGGGAAACACTTCATCGCTCAAAATCAGGAAGGGAGTGCATCGGAGATATGCCTTGCCTCCATACCTTGTCAATCTATTTGCAGAACAGATCTTTTGGAAGGCTGAGTTTTATGAAGAGGAATATGATATTAGAACTGGAGGAAGACTCATCAACAACTTATGCTATGCAGATGACAGAATCTTGTTTGCTGAAACTGAGGAGGACCTAAAGCACTTGCCACAGAAGGTCAAGAACTGTAGTATTCAATATGGATTGAAACTCATCCTCAAGAAGACAAAGATTCTTACCACTGGGCCAATTGTCAGCACCATGATAGATGGTGAAGAGGTTGAGATTGTTAACAGTTACAGCTTGCTCAGCTTCACAATCAACCCTTTTGTCACCTGCAGTCAGAATATCAAAAGGTGGATTTCATTAAGTATATTTACAGTCAGGAACCTTTTCCGAGTACTGAAAAGCAACAATGCTAGTCTAGAGACTAAGGTGTGCCTAATCTAGTCCATGGTCTTTGCAATTATGTGCTATGCATCAAAGAGGTGGATAATGTCTAA
>NW_006399923.1:5214711-5216070 GCF_000299155.1 Elephantulus edwardii | reverse complement strand
TGATGCATAACAAGTGATAGCAAAGAGCATGGCCTGTATCAGACACACCTTAGTTTCCCGAGAGATACCATTGTTCTTCAGTACTTTGGAGAGGTCTCTAACAGCAGACTTTCCCATGGCAATACGTCTTTTAATTTCCTGGCTACTGGTGACTGTGGAGCCAAGCAAACTCCAGATGGGATAGTTTGAAATAGAAATTAGGGCAATGAGGCTAGGTGTATCGGAGTCATTGAGACTGGCTCAAGTCAGGGCAGGAGTCAGGACTATTGTACATAGGGTCTCTATGAGTCACAGGAAACTTTTGAATATAACAACAACAACAACATTCTAAAAAAGAAAGCTGGGTATTGAATGAAGAAGACAGAAGACAGTAACCAAGAGTATTGAGTATGATTGGAATGCCAAAAGAGTAAACAAATCTGTCTTGGAGTAAATGCTGCCAGAATATTCCTTGGAAGTTAGGATGGTGATACTTATTTTAACATATGAGGTGTCATATGAATAACAGATCTCAGTCTTGCCCTATCCTGCAATATGTCCATGATCCTTGATATGTTTTAATCTATTATTAAAATCAATGTGCCAACAGATTTATTGGGGATCTTCCTTTCTTTTGTTGATCCTTCACATTTCCCAGAATTTTTGTCCTTTTCTAAGTAGTGATACCTCTTGACATCATATTTAAAAAATGTGAAGTGAAGTTTCACCATCCTTGCTTTTAAGGAACCACTTGGTTTCACTTTCTCCAAGAGAGACTTGTTTGTCCTTTTGCCATTCTTTGTACTGTGCTCTTCACAATGCAGATGCATCAATTCTTTTTTTATCATCCTTATTATTCAATTCCAAGATGTATAGAAATTAACTGAAGAAGATTATGGCTTGGGTGAGGTGCACCTCATTCTTTAGACTGAGAGCATAGATTTTCAGCACTTGGGAGAGTTTCTTGACAACAGAATTTTCCAATGAAGCAGATCTTTTGATTTTTTGAATGCTGTTAACATGAGTAACATCATCAAAAGAATATTAAAGGGTAACAACATCAAAAGAAATGAGTCACTTTACCAGTAAGAATTGTTTTACAGTGAAACATTTCAGGAAGTAGCATGTGGTCAAGAACCAATAATAATGAAGGAAAAATATCATTGATAACAACATCATTACTATCATTTGCCAGTTAAATCTTACTGAGTATTGTTTAAATAGTTGTAACTGCCAGAACTTCAAGGTAGATTCAGAAGAGGCTGAGAATAAAGGGTATTATTACTGATGTTCAAAATCAGGAAAGAAGTGTGTCAGGGATGCATCCTGTCTTCATACCATTTCAATATGTTTGCAGAACAGATCACTTGAGAAGTAAGT
>NW_006399923.1:5211973-5213506 GCF_000299155.1 Elephantulus edwardii | reverse complement strand
TCTGAAACCAGCCTGGACTTCTGGTAGTTCTCTGTTGATGTGCTGTTCCAGTCGTTTTTGGATAATTTTCAGTAAAATCTTGCTTGCATGTCATTAAGTCATTATAATCATTATAATGAGGATGGCTCACTAACAATGTGTGTTATGCAGATGAAACAACTTTGCTTGCTGAAACTGTGGGAGGAGGAAGCACTTTCTGTAGAAGATCAAGGAATGTAGTTTTCAACACAGATTGCACCTCAACATCAAGAAGACAAAAATTCTCACCACTAGGTCAGTTGGCAGCATCATGATGGATGGAGAGGAGATTGAGGTTGTTAACTTTTACAGCTTGCTTGGCTCCACAATCAACCCTCTTGGCAGCAACAGTTCAGAAATCAAAAGACAAATTGCAGAGGGTAAATCTGCTGTCAGGGACCTTACCAGAATACTGAAAAGCAACAATATAAGTCTAGAGACCAAGGTGAACCTGACTCAGTCCATGGTCCTCACAATTACTTGCTATGCATCAGAGAACTGGATAATGACTAAGGATTATAGAAAAAGAATTGATGCTTTTGAATTGTGGTGCTGGAGTGCTGGAGAAGAGTCTTGGACATGCCATAGACTGCCAAGAAAACAGTTAGGTCTGTCTTGGGGAGGGTGAAATAAAGTTTTTCCTTGGAGGCTAGGATTTTGAAACTCTGTCTCACATACTTTTGGCCTGTGGTGAGGAAGGACTGATTCCTGGGGAAGGACATCATGCTCAGAAGGGTGGAGGGACATTGCAGGAGAGGAAGACCCCAGATGAGATGGATTGATGCAGTGACTAAGGAAATGACATAGGTGTGTTCGAATCAATGAGATTGGCTCAGGATAGGGCAGGCTTCAGAGTTATTGTGCATATGGTAGCTATGAGTCACAGGTGTCTCTACAGCACACAAAAACAACATTACTGATGTTAGGTGAATCGACTGAAAAGCAAATAGGGAAAAAAATTTATCTTTGTTTTATTTCGGCTGAAAACAAAGACTAGAAATATATTTATTTGAGTTTATGAATTATGCAAAGGCATTTGACTATATTGCTTAATATTATGGCTAACCTTGAGAAGAATAGGAATCCCCAAACACCTAATTATGCCCATGTAGAAACTATTACTAGATTAAGAAGTTGTCCAAAAAGGAAGGTGTGTGTCAAGATTGTATTCTTTCTTCAGAACTATTCATCCTGTATGTTGTTGCTGTTGTTATATGGTGTTGAGTCACCTGAGAGTCATAGCGACCCTATTTACAAGAGCTCTGAAGCCTGCCCTGTCCTAAGCTGGTCTCATTGACTCTGCACACCTATCCACATTGCCTCAGTGACTGTGTCAATCCATCTCATCTGAGGTTTTTCTATCCTTCACTGTCCCTCACTCTTCTGAGCGAGATGTCCTTCTCCAAGGACTGGTCCCTCCTGACAACACGTCCAAAGTACGTGGAACCAAACTCCAAAATCCTAGCCACCAACAAGAAACTTGGTTTCATCTTCTCCAAGACAAACCTGTATGTT
>NW_006399923.1:5208825-5211797 GCF_000299155.1 Elephantulus edwardii | reverse complement strand
ATGACAAAGCCTTGCTTGTTAAAAATCAAGAAGACTTGAAACACGTGATTCATATGATCAATGATTAAAACCTTCAACTTAAATTCCATCTTAGTATCAAGAAAACAAAAATCCTCACCACTGGATCAATAAGCAAGAACAGCTAAATGAGGGAAAAAAATAATTTATCAACAATTTCATTTAATTTGGATTTATAATCAACACTCATGTAAACAGCCCTCAAGAAACCTGTTATAGTAACACTAGGTATTTCTAGTATAGTAAGAATAAGGCAATACTGAAAACATTAAAAATTTATATGAATACTAGTAATATATTTTATTAGATTACTTTTTTTAAATAACATTTTTTCTTTTATACTGGTTTACTTACAAAGTTAGTACACATTGTTTTTCCACACTGGATCTTTTACCTTTCCTTTACTGACCCCTCCCTCCACCCATCAAATTGTGTGACGCTATAATTAACATCTTCTCTACTAAATTACTTTTATAGCTTCACTTGATCAGATACAAGTCCACAACCATATAAATGTTTTTCAAGATTTAACAAACAAAACAATACAAAAAAATCAGTTACAATGTTAGCAATATTAATTATGTTTCACATTTATTCTAGAAGAGATAATGGCCTGGTAAAAAGCTAACTGCTTGCTGATTGAAATTCTATATAATAAGCTTTATATGAAACATTAAAAACTTTACATTAATTCAGACAATTAAAATATTTTTGCTGCAATATATCAGGGTAAAGAAAACGGAACTCTTAAAATTGGAATGAAATCACATAGAACAGTCTCTTCAAACAATGAATATATGAAGCAAAAAAGAGCTGATTTGACTTTTATTTTACTAATCATATATATAATTATTAATTTATATTTATCCTAACAAATACTATAAAGTTCTTTTTCTAGAGGCAGTTTTATAATCATCATCGTCACCATCATCTCATTGCCATTCAGTAAGAATTGACTTCTAGTGACCTTCCATTTACGTTCCAAGCTCTCTGGTTTTATAATAGTGGTGATAAAATAATATTTCATTGTCATTTTAATTGTTCGGCTAGTCATTTATAATTAGACAATGTATTTAATGGGCACTTTTTCTTCCCTTCATTTTGCTCTACTTCATTAGCTGTAGAAAACTCTGATAGCATAATCTGATGGTGAATTATGCTGCTAACCCAGAGATCTGAGTATCCACTAATCGGTTTAAATCCAACAGCATCTCCAGAGTAGAAATATGAGTAATCTATAGCCATTACAATTCACAATGTGTGTCAGAACCTACTTGATTTCAGTGAGTTTATATTTTGAATCATATCAGTATAATAAGACATTTCTCAGCTGTCCTAAATAATTGTTTAAACATATAGAAACATCAAGACAGTTGTGTTAAGGTGTTTTTGTTTACGCAATGAATATAAAGAGTCATAACTTATTTGGTCTGTTTCAAAATAACTTTGTTGGGAAAATAACCATGTATGTTGCAGATAAAGTGTCATTTATTCTTGAAATTGTAAGATTAATAACAGATAGTAATATTTTAAACTGTTCTTCCGTACACATTTCCTATTTGGATTTTTTTTTCCCCATTAAATTGACTAATCACCTTCATGGAGTGAAAATTTCATGCTTCAAATATGGGTTGATTAAAGATTAGTGTTCCTGGTAGTTGGTCACCTGCTTCATCATTAAAGTCAAGAGCTGTGGCTGTTCAGATGAATGAATATTGCAATGAAATTTGAACATTTTAAATGCATGGCTTGATTCCCTGCCCTTCATGTGTCTGAAATTGCCCAGCTTGCTTACATAGTTGGTTGATTTATGATTTTCTTCCCCTTTCTTTTGTCCCATTCTGATAGACTACTTTTTAGTACATTTGTACATAATTATTATTTTGACTAAATTTTAAAGATATTATTTAGAGTAGATAATTACTTTCTTTTTTTAGTTCCACACTACTCCCTCCTCTCATTGCCATCAAATCAGAATCAACCCATAGTTGATCCTCTGTTGAATTTTTGAATCTTTAAATCACATGGAAAGAGAATGTCATCTTTTGCTGGTAGAAACACTGGTGGATTTGAAACACCGCAGAAGTTTGGTCTTTGTGTTAACAGCACAACTCCTTACTGATTATACCATCAGAATCCCCTTAGTTTCATAAGTAAAATGTGTACATGTGTGAGTATATATTTACAGGTTAGTCAACATAGCACTCTTATAAGTCAGGATAGACTCCCGATAATAGACTTAAGAAATTATCTCCTGTTTCTCTTTTTCACTAAGCAAACAAACAAAACACATAAACAACCAAACACACTTAAATCAAGTGAAAAGGCCATACTTTAAAACCTTCAGATAGTAAAAAACCAAAACTGTATTGGAGGAAGTGGAGTCAAAGTGTATAATAGAGACAAAGCTGGTCTCACACACTTTTGTAAAGCCATCAACAGATATCCATTCCTGGGAAAGTATATGATCCTTGGAAAATAGAATTATGAAAGAGAGGAAGATGTTTATTTTGATTGATTGACTCGATGGCTTTCATTAACACTTAAACATAGCAATGATTGTGAGAATTATACAGGTTTGGGCAGAATTTCATTCTAATGAAATTAGGATTGCTTTGAGCATAAACTGATATATAAATCTGCTCACTTTCTACACACAACTTTAAAGGGTTTTTTTTTTTTAATGATGCAATGCTTCTCACTATTCTTGAAGGTAGTATTTTATTGTTGTTATTATTTTTTAATTGCTGTTTTTTTAGTAGTATAGCATCTAGTTGGAAGTGACTTACAAGGGACCCTCCAGTGGGTTTTCAGAGATAGTTATTCACATGCAAGAAGATTGCCCGTCTTTCTCCCACAGAGCAGCTGGTGGATTCAAACAGTTTTGGTATTGCAACTCAAGCTTTCTCCATTGGGTCACTAGTGTAGGATGCTATTTCTATTTATTTGTGCTA
>NW_006399923.1:5206567-5207881 GCF_000299155.1 Elephantulus edwardii | reverse complement strand
CACAGCTTCAGTTTGCTCGGCTCCACAGTCAACACTCTTGGCACCAATAGCCAGGAAATTTAAAAAAAACACCAAAAAACGTATTGCGATGGGAAAGTCTGCGGTTAGGGACCTTTCTAAAGTACTCGAGAGGAACGGTGTCTCTCTGGAGACTAAGGTGCGCCTGATACAGGCCATGGTCTTTGCAATCACTTGTTATGCTGGACAATGACCATGGAGGATAGAAGGAGAATTGAAGCCTTTGAGCTGTGGTACTGGAGAAGAGTATTGAATGTTCCATGGACTGCCAAGAAAACAGTTAAACCGTCCTGGAGAGGGTTAAACCAGGCTACTCCTTGGAGGCAAGGACTCTGGGGCTCTGTCTTGTCAGAGACATGTTGAAAGGAGAGACAGGTCCTTGGAGTGGAACATCATGCTTGGTAGGGTAGAGCGACAGCACAGGAGGGGAAAACCCTCTATGAGGTGGATTGATTCAGTGACTGGGGTAATTGGGATGGGTCTTGCAGAGGCAATTCGATTGGCACAGGATAGAGCAGATTTTAAGGTTGTTGTAAATGGGGTCGCTACTAGTTGCAAACGACTTGACGGCACATAACAACAATAACAATATGAAAATTAATTTATAACAAGATATACTAAAAAGGGCTATATTAATTTATATTAAGACAACATATATCTATATCACTTAAGCAAAACTCTTGATATTTAGGGAATTTTTTTAAAGTTTTTGTATTATAAGATAATTTTAGCAAATTTAAATCCTCTGAGTTAAATCCTTGAGCAGCTAAATTCAGTCAAGAATTCTACTCTAATTAAACAGACTCTTATTTCAAAGAAAGACATTGTATTTAGAGTTAATATTCATAGTCACCAGTCAATGCCAGGAAATTGGAGGGCAGCTATCTGTCCAATGAATTGGAATAGGTCTGTATTTGTTCCCAGTTCCAAAAAAAGGTGATTCAACAGAATGTGGATACTGCCACACAATATCATTAATATCACATGCAAGTGAAATACTGATGATGATCATCCAAAAACAGCTAAAATAGTAAGTACATAGATAGGGAACTGCAAGGAGTTCAAGGAGAATATCGAAGACGCCATGGCACCAGGGATATTAAGCTGATATCAGATGGATCCTGGCTACAAGTAAGGAATACCAGAAAAATGTCTATTTGTGCTTTATTGATTATGCAAAGATATTTGACTATGTATATCATAACAAACTGTGGCTGACAATGAGAAGAATGAGAGTCTCGGAGTACTTAATTCTGCTCATGTGGAATCTAGACATAGACCTGAACCAGGAGGCTG
>NW_006399923.1:5201223-5201787 GCF_000299155.1 Elephantulus edwardii | reverse complement strand
TTATATATTCAGTTATGAGATGCACACTGATAGCAGTTTTTTGAGGGGGATACTGATATTTATTCACATTACACATAGATTTACTATGTTTATTTCTAAGAATCTATTAAGAAATGATTAGAATAATATAGTAATTGACTTACAAACAAGGACATTCATATTTTAGATATTGAAAGACCAGAAATAGTCTAAAGACTTTTAAAATTTACTTCTTTAAAAAAATAATATCGCTTCAGAAGCTAAATAAACTACAAAAAAAATCACACTGAAGAATGATGCTCTTGCTGTTTTCAGATGCCAGCGAGATGAAGACTTAGATCACAAACAAGAATGCTGTTAAGTGCTCAAGTCAAACAGGAATTATAGTGACCCTATGAGCAATAGATCTGAACCTTGTCTTATACTGCGTCATCGTCATCCTCTCTGGCACACCTGAGCCCATGGCTGCAGTCACTATGGTAATTTAGCTCTTTGAGTGACTTCTCATCCTTGCCTGCGAGGGGCATTCTGGCTGTATTTACTACAAGATACATATTTGTTCTTAAGTCAGCCCATGGGATACTA
>NW_006399923.1:5198058-5199793 GCF_000299155.1 Elephantulus edwardii | reverse complement strand
AGCACTGGATACAGGTTTTGTATGAGTAAAATTTAGTACCCATTCTTCTCAAAAGTAGTTATGATTTGTTAAGATTTAAATAGTCAAAGATCTTGACAAACAAATAGACATTCTTCTTGTATTTTCTGTTTATAGCCAGGATCCATTTTATATCATCAGCGATATTCCTGTTTACATGATTTCATCTAAACTCTCCTTTAACCTCTGGCACTTATCTATGCGCTCGTTGTTGTTAGGTGCCGTCAAGTCAAGCACAAACTCATTGTAACCCTATGAACAAATCATCTGAACCCTGTTCTGTCCTCCACCATCCTCACACTTCCTGCCACACAAAAGTCCATTTCAGCAGTCACCATGTCAATCTACCTAATGGAGGGTCTTCTTCTCCTTCACCGACCCTCCCTCCACCCTTCCCAACATCATTTCCTTCTCCAGACAATAGCTTCTCCTAGCTACATGTCTAAAGAATATGAGGTGAAGCCTAATCATTCTTGATTCCAAAGAACACTTCATCTGCACTTTCTCCAAGACATACCTGTTCTCTTGTCTGCCCATGGGATGTTCAGTGCTCTTGTCCAACACCACAGGTCAAAGGCATCAATTATTTTTCTGTCATCCGTATTCATTGTCTAACTCTCAGATGCATAGCAAGTAATTAGGAAGGCTATGGCCTGAATCAGATGCACTTTAGTCCTCAAACTGATATCACTACTCTTTCGTAATTTGGAAAAGTCTCTAGCTGCAGACTTTCCCAGTGTAATCCACCTTATTTCCTGACTGCTGATACCGACGATGTTAATTATGTATCCAAGTAAGATGAAGCTACTGACATTCTCAATCCCCTCTCCATCTATTGTGACACTGCCAATCTGTTCAGTGGTAAAAATCTTCGTTTATCTAACACTGAGATGCAATCCATACAGAAGGCTGCCTTGATCTTCAACCCATACCTTAATGTTCTGCAACAAATGCTTTAAGCCTTCCTCACCTCACTTTTAGCAAGCAGGGTTGTGTCCTTTGCATTAACACAGGTTATTGATGAGTGTCTCTCCAATCCTCACTCCTCCTCATAACGTTCTGCTTCTCTGATAATTTGCTCAGCATACAGATTAAATAGGTATGGAGGAGAAGAATACAACCTTGCTGCACTCCCTTCCCAATTCCAACCATGCAGTGCTCCTCTGCTCTGTTTGCACAACAGCCTCCTGATCCAGTTGCTTGTTCACTATATGCACCATCAAGAGCTCTGGGATTCCCAGTCTTCTCAATATCAGCCACAACTTGCCATGATCCACACATTGGCATGCCTCTCTAACACACAATATGAGTCTATGCACTTACCTAGCCTTTTTTGAATGATTTTCAACAATATTTTGCTGTATGTGATATTTGTTATATTGTTTGATAATTTCCATATTCTATTGGATCATCTTTTTTTTTAATGGAAACATAGATGTACTTCTTCCAGTTAGTTAGCTAAGAAACTGTCCTCCAAATTTCCTGGCATGTACTGTCCAGAGCTACATCTGTTTGTTGAAATTTGTTAATTTATATTCCATTGCCTCCTGAGACCTTATATTTTGCCGGTTTCTATAGAGATGACACAAGTTTGCTTGCTGAAAGTGAGAAGGACTTGAAGCACTTGCTGCAGAGATCAAAGACTACAAAATCAAAGATGACCACTTTTGGATTACATGTAGATGTCAATAAAACAAAAATTCTTACCACTAGACCC
>NW_006399923.1:5186065-5195438 GCF_000299155.1 Elephantulus edwardii | reverse complement strand
TTTTTTTTTTTAATTTTTAGGCTTACTTTCTACCTCCAGCTGTTGCGTATTTTATTATAATCACCACTTTGTCATTTGGAAGCACCATGATAAATAGAGAAGAGATTGAATTTGTTAACAGTTATAGTTTGCTTGGCTCCACAACCAACATTCATGGCAACAGTAGTCATGAAATCAAAAGACAAATTGCACTGGGAAAATTTGCTGTCAAGAACCTCTCTGGAGTACTAAAAATCAGTAATACCAATCTAGAAACTAAGGTGCACCTGATCCAGTCCATGGTCTTTGCATTAATGAGCTGAGATGAGCTCATCTTGGTGCATTTGAATCAATCATATGATCTATTATGGTAGTAATGAAAAATTGAGGAAGAATGTTATTGCATTCAGAGTTTAAGAAAAGACAATTTTTAGATACATCCTGAAATACAAAGCTGTGAGTGATACGATGTTTTAGTCACAGTCAAAACAACTATTTTTAGATTTATCCTTGAGTACACTACTGTGAGTTATAGACTATGATATATATTATTGTCGCTGTTGATTGTTGTCAAGTCGAACACAACTCATAGTGATCCTATGAACAAAAGACCTGAAGCCTTTCAATGCCTAAGTTGATAGAGTTTCCAGAAGAATGTTTTTAGGAAGTAGGTGTCACTCATGCTTCCAAATCTGTCTTAAACTGAGAGCTCCACCAAACGCTGTCCTCTGTGGGTAACCCTCATAGCATTTGACACCTCAGTGGCACAAGGTTCAGCATCACAACAACTCCAGGTTACTTCAGTACAGCATATTGACAGAAGAGTGCTGTACCACTTAGAAGAACATTCCTCCAAAATAAAATAACAACTGACTTTTACATACAAAGGCATTCCACAGTCTTGTTGACTCTAAACAAGAGACTTAAATAAAAACAATATAATAATGTTATTGTTGTTATTGTTGTGTGTCCCTGAGGCACCTGTGACCTATACGACCCTATATACAGCAGCTCTGAACCCTTCCCTATCCTGAGCCAGTCTCACTAATTCCGACACACAAATCCTCATTGCCCCAGATACTGTGTCAATCCATCTCATCTGGGCTCTTCCTCTCCTGAAATCTCCCTCCATGCTTCCAAACATGATGTCCTTTTCCAAGGAGATACACACACACACACACACACACACACACGAAAACACACTGAAAAGTGAAAAGGAAAGCCTTGAGGATCTCTACCAACTTTTTTGCAGATTGAAATCGACAGAATGTGCAATAAATATGCATTAATATTAATTGGTGACTGGAATGCAAAATTCAGAAAAAAAGGAGGACTGGTAGTTGCAAATATTGGACTCAGTGACAGAAATGAGATAAGAGATCTAGTATTTGAGTTTTGTAAAATCAGTGGTTTATAGGGAGCTCTGGTGGCCTAGTGGCAAGACGCTGCACTGCAATCCTAGAGGTACACGGTTCAAATCCACCAGATGTTCTGCTGGAGAAGGAGGGGTCAATCTCCTCCTGTACCAGTCAGATCTGATTTGACAGTACACGTAAAGAATAATACAATAAAAATTTAAAAAACAAAAGCCAAAAACCCCAAACAATCAAAAAATCAGTGGCTTATTCATTGTAAATGCCTTATTAAAAAAACACTACTGGTCACTAGACAAATGAACCTCACTTGACGTAGTGCTTTTTGTTGATGGACTATCTCAAAATAACCTGCTAAATGAAGTGCAGTGTAGATAAGAGATGTGTGTGAAGTGCTCTCTTGTTTATGAAGTACAAAAAATATGAAATAGTATATGTTTGCATTTTAAAATACAGCATTACAAGATTAAGAAATTATCAGTAAATGAATACTTCCAGAAATAGGGTGAAAACAGAGAGTATAAATGGAAGAAAAGACATTCTTCCGTGACGGTGAGCTTTTTTTATAGTATGGTATATAGAGTTGTTGTTAGTTGTCAAGTTAATTTTTACTCTTTGTACACTCATATGTGCAGAACAGAATAACCACTTAGAGTTTCCAAGGGTGCTATTATTCATTATTAAATTATTGTTATTAGATACCATCACGTATGTTCTGACTCATAGAACACTGAGTACAGAATAATGAAACATTTTCCAGTCTGATACCATCTCATAATCACTGTTGCTTATAGCACATTGTACAGTCACTATTATTCTGAAACTCTCTTTTTTTGCTGACCCTCTTGTTTATTAAGAAAAAAATTCTGATCCTTTCTGATAACACTCCCCAAATTGATGACAAGATTTTCTATTCTTGCAAGAAGTATTCTTGTTTATTTTGTCCAATTCTTATCTATTTGTTATTTTTGTAAGTCAATGGTTTAGCCAATATTCTTCCAACAATTGAAATGCATCTATTTTGTCAGCCTTACTTACTCATTACCTACCTGAGACAGTTGATAATATCTTGATATGGACCAGGTGCAACTTACTCCTCTAAACGATATCCTTGATCTTTTTTTTGTTGACAGCCAAGTTTTACTTAAAGTGCTTCTCAGTCAATCAAAAGCACAGAACTTTTGGTTATTAGATTATCAGTTCATCATTTGACAAATCCAGGGAATTTTTATTTATGTATTTGCATACACACACACATGTATAAAAGGAGCTCTGTTGTCAGTTGATATGAAACTGACACTAACCAAAGTAGTGATATTGTTGTTGAGTACCTACAGTAGAGTCAGAACCAAACCAGTGGGTTTTCCAAGGCAGTTAATTACACGGGAGGAGATTGTCTATCCTTCTCCGGCAGAGTAGCTGTTGGCCTCTCAAATCATGTGGCTTCATGGTTGCAGTGCAACTTCTTGCCACTAGGCAACCAGAGCTCCCTAAGTAGTGATAAGTTCTTTCAAAGTGCCTTTGAATGGTGATGTTGAAGAATTCTGAATACCTACAGACTGCCAAAAGAACACTAAGATATATATTGGAGAAGGTGTAGCCAGAGTGCTTTTTGAAGGCAAGGATGGTGAAGCTTCATCTCATTTAATTTTGACGTGTTCCTATGAAAGACTATTCTTTGGAAAAAGGATATCAATCTTGGAAAATATGTAGTGAAGGAGAAGGAGACCTTCAATGAGATGGGTTGACACAATTGTTGTAGCAATGAGCTTGAGTGTGACAGAGATTGTGAGACTGGTACATAATAGAACAGAGTTCAGGTGTTGTTTATAGGGAGGCTATGAGTTGTACTTGACTCGATGGTATTTTACAGCTAACCAAAAAATTGGTACCCTGAAATTTCCCAGTAGATGCACAAATTAGAAAGCCTAATAATCTACTTTTGTTTAAAAAGTACAGCCTAGAAAAAAATCTATGGAATGTTTTACTCTGATATATAGATGACAATGAATTAAAATATTTTAATAGCATGAAACAATAACAAAATAAAGATGTAAAATACAATATCAATTTCCATCAAGTTGATTTCTACTCATCTCCCCACCACATGTGTCAGAGTCAAATTATTTTCTTAGGATATGCAAAGATTCATTATTTTTCTTGCTGGGGTGTTTTTTTGTGTGAGCTTTTTTTTGGAAGTTGATTGGCAGAACTTTCTTCTAGGTGCATCTGGGCGAAGTGGAAAATGTATTTTATTTTTATTAGCATTTTAGTGTTAAAAGTGTGCATTTAAGTGTGCTCTATTCGGGCACTCTCATTCACTTTCATTAGAAAGATGATAGATAGATAGATAGATAGATAGATAGATAGATAGATAGATAAATAGATTAGATGTATCTCGATATATACATCTGCAGATAAATTCATAGAAATACAAAGATATATGGAAGATTCATCAACAACTTGTATTGAGAGTGAAGAGAACGAGAAACACTGTAGATGATCAAATACGACAGTCTTCAGCATGGATTACACTTCACCATCAAGAAAACAAAAATCCTCACCATTGGACCCGTAGGGATGTAATGATAGACAGATAAAAGACTGAAGTTGTTAATAATTTTATTTCACTTACATCTGTCATCAACACTCACGGAAGACATGCAGTATTCTTTTGCTCTGTTTGGACTGTAGCTTTTTGGCCTTTGTGTCCATTTCATATGACTTCCTGCTGTTGTGTTATTAGTTGCTTTCTAGCTGTCATTCACAATGATTCTATGAACAACCTTGAGCTATCATTTGACATCCTCAGTGCTGCAATCACTATGTCAGTCAACCTGGTTGATTCAGTGACTGGGGTAATTCGGATGGGTGCGTTGGAGACAGTGAGATTGGCACATGATAGAGCAGGCTTTAGGGCTGTTGTACATAGAGACACCATGAGTCACAGGTCACTCAATGGCACATAACAACAACAATAACAACAACAGCAAATGGCTTGAATCATGTGCAACTTAGTCCCTAGAGTGACATCATTATGATTTAGCACTCTGGGGAGGTCTCTGATAACAGATTTCCCCAATGCATTTTGTCTTTGTGCAGTTGAGCAAGTTGAAATTGTTAAAAACTTCAGTCTCACAATCTATCATGATGTTGCTAATTGGCTAAGTGGTGAGAATCTTTGTTTTCTTGCTATTGAGCTTCAATCCATATTGAAGGCTACAGTCCTTGACCTTCTGCAACAAATGTTTCAGGTCTTTCTCAGTTTCAATAACTAAGGTTGTGTGGTCTACATAAACCAGGTTGTTGATCAGTGTTCCTCTAATTCTGATGCTATATTCTTCCTTCCTTCCCAGCCACTCAAATGATCTTTTCCACATACAAACTGAAAAGGTATGGAGACAGGATGCATCTTTCACACACTCTTTTCCTGATTTTGAACCATGCATAGTTTCCTTGCTCTGTTCTGAGGACTGCGTTCTGGTAAAGTATAGGTTTCACATGAGCACAATCAAGTGTTCTGGGACTCCCATTCTTCTCAACGTTAGTCACAATGTGTTGTGATTCACCCAGTCAAATGCCTTTGCGTAGTCAATTAAAGACAAATCATGGCTTTGGTACTTTTTGCTTTTGACCAAAACTCTCTGACATTGGTGATAATGCCTTCTTTTAATTCAGCTTGCATATCTGATAGTTCTCTGTCAATATAATGTTCCAGTCAATTTTGGATAATCTTCAGCAGGATTTTGATTGAGTATATTATTGTTTGATAATTCCCTCACTTTGTTGGATTACCTGATATTGAAATGTGAATAAATATAAATCCCTTCCAGTCATTTGTCCAGGTAGATGTCTCCCAGATTTGTTAGCAAACCCAGTTAGCATGTCCAGGGCAGCATTCAGTTATTAAATATGTAAGTTAGTATGAATCAATGCCAGGGGCCCTGTTTTTGCCAGTTCCTTCAGAGAATCTTGAGCTTCCCCCTTCATAACCTTCATAATTGCTTCTTGATCATGTATTGTTTCATGAAATTCTTGTGTCTCCCAGTTCTTTTTGTCACAGTAACTCTGTGTACTCCTTCCATCTTTTTAATGTTTCCGTGATCATTCAGGTATTCTGCCCATAACATCCTTAAGTACTGCAACTTGAACCTTGAATTTGTTCTTCAGTTCCTTCAGCTTAAGAAATGTTGAATGAGTTTGGCCCTTTTGATTTTTCTGACTCCAACTCTTTGGACATATCATCGTAATACTTTGTTTTCTTTTTCCTGAGCTTCTCTTTGATACCTTCTATTGAGCTCCTTTATTTCCTGGTTTCTTCCCATTGCTTTGGGTTCTTGGTGTTGTAGTGCGATATTCAGTCCCTTCTGAGGTTCATATCAGTCTTTTCCTCCTCTTCTATCTTTTGTATTGACTTTCCAAATTCTTCATCGATAGTATTCTTGATATCCTCTCACATCTAATCTGATCTTCATTAATGTTCAAGGCCTCAAATGTGTTCCTGAGATGGTTTTTAATTCAGGTGAGATAGGCACACAGTCAAATTTTGTTTCCTGTGGATTTTATTTGACCTTCATTAGCTTGTAAACGAGTAGTTGATGGTCTGTTCCACAATCAGCACCTGGCCTAGTTTTCACAACTGATGTTGAGCTTTTCCAATGATGCTTTCCACGGATGTGATGGATCTGATTCCTCTGTATACCATTAGGTGAAAACCACGTGTATAGTCTGTGTTTGCGTTTCTTATAAAAGGTATTCGTAATAAACAAATCATTGATTGTACAATATTCTCTCATCCTACCACCAGTTACAAAGTCCATGTTTTCTAACTACTGATCCTTCTTATCTGTTTCCAATTTTTGCTTTCCCCATCACCTATTATTATTAATGCACCTTGGTTGTATGTTTGATCAATTTCTGACTGCAAAAGTTGGTAGAATGCATCTATCTTCTCTTTTACTCTGGTTGTTGGTGCATATATTTTACTGACTTTGGTTGTCACTGTTTTTCTTGTATGAATATGGATATAATCCTGATGCTCACAATATAGGCTTGTTTTTCTTTGATAATATTTAGACTTATTTGTTTTATTCTCTTACACTAGTATAGAAAACTGAATGTGAAGATTGGTTTTTAATTTTTGTCCTTTGGATTTCTTAAACTTTTTAACTTTAAGTATTACTGTTCAATTAGTATATAAACTGTATCCTGGAGAATATTACTCCAACATATTGTGGTGTATATTCTCTGAACTAGCATTTTTAGCCAAACTTTATAATAGAGTATGCCAACTTCTTATCACATTTACTATACATATGATATGGCATGAGGTATGGGAGGTATAGTGTGCAATTTGGATTAGAGGATCCTATCATCATGTGCTCATTACACACACTCCAGATAAAATGCACCCCTTGGCTTCAAGTGATGCTTACAGGAGAAGAAATGAAATAAAGATGCAGTAAACTCTAACAGCATAGTATTGACAAAGAATACACGTGTAAAAATATAAATCTCTTTTTAGAAGATAATTCTGTTTTAATAAATTTATCAAAAAATCAAAATCTCAGTCCTAGGCCTTACCTTAGTAGCTTGGGCATTTGGTATTGAATGTAGATAGGATGGCACTGAGAAAGGAAACCCATGCTTTTATTCATAGAAATTCCTGTCTCAACCCATAACTGGTCTGTCTTTTGACCTGTTGCACAAGCACTGAGATTGAGATTTCTGATTATGCTCTGGGAAATTTGTTTGCTCACCAATTATTGAATATATATTACGGTTAAAGTCATCGAGGATTTCATGCAAACATTAAAGTTGAAGCAAATGAAAATTTGCATAATTTAGTCTCATTTTAATGGCTCATTCCAGATGCTACTTTCTCCAAATGCCAATCTTTCAATTTTACTCCTTTTGGATGTCTAAACAATTAGTTCAGTCATTCATGTCTATTTAGATGTTTGAGTATACTATCATCACAGAAACTTCTCCACCTATGCAAATAGAAGTCAAGTGTTATATAAAAAGCTCAGCTCACTAGCATACCACCACCACCATTACAACCACCACCATAAACTTTTAGAGCTGATTCTCATTCTAGTGTGTGTCTAATTTTAAATCCACACATCTGAGAAATAGTAGGACTTTTTTTTTCCTTTATTTAGTTATCAAACTAAAGTCTACATTGGGCCATGAAAGTGAACTTAAGAAGCAATGTTATTGGAAAAGATGTAGATAATATGGCTTCCTGGGATTCCTATGCCATCTGCAAATACTTTATTTAGAATGATTTTGTCTAATAATATATCGTTTTCACCATAGAGTAGATTGTTACTGGGTCCAATTGAGAGGTTCTACCAATTCACTAGTCACATAGTCCTTTAATGTCCCAAGACCTGACACTCAGAATTTAGCAGGGTCTTAGAGAATATCAAAAGCAAAATTTCTAACAGAAAGTAGTTTCCAGAACTCAAAGCACACTTGTTCAAGAAACATGGTGGTTTGTGCTATAATTCTGCAACTAATCATTTCAAATAGGATAATCTAGAATCTTACTGACTTGAGAAGGAACTCTGCTTGGATTCTAACCAATTTTGTTATGAATCCCACTCAATCACCTAATAAATTTGGGTAACGTTTCCACATACTATAAATGTTGCCTCTAAAAGTGAACCTGTGTCTACAAAATGCTGCCTTTCTGTTTCCATATCTCTAACAGCTCAGCTAATGTATTGTTCCACCTGCTTTTGGAAGATCTTAATCAATATTTTGCTTATCTGTGATATTAATGATCTTATTTGATAATGTCAACATTCTGTT
This sequence comes from Elephantulus edwardii, assembly GCF_000299155.1. NCBI lineage: Eukaryota > Metazoa > Chordata > Mammalia > Macroscelidea > Macroscelididae > Elephantulus > Elephantulus edwardii. The sequence goes on along the minus strand of NW_006399923.1, from coordinate 5,187,267 downwards.
GAATCACTTTTCCTAGAATGGAAACAAATATGGATCTCTTCCAGATGGCCAAGCTGCTGTCATCCAAATTTCCTGCCATAGACTGGTTACCATATTCAGTGACTCCACCAAGGCCCTGAACGTAAAGAGGCACTGGTCACAAAATCCTTTGATGTCCTAACATCTGGCACTCAGCATGTAGCAGGTTCTCATAGAACATCAAAAGAAAAACCTTCAATGTGGATTGCATCTCAACATCAAGAAGGCAAAAATCCTCACCACGGATAAACACCATCATGATAGGTGCAGGAAGGATTGAAATTGTCTATTATTTCATATTACTTGGATCAACAATCAACATCATTGTTAGCAGCAGTTAGGAGACAATAAAATGTGTTACTTTGGGCAAGCCCACTGCCAGGGGTCTCTTCAAAATACTGAAAACTAATAATGTTAATTTGAAGACAAAGCTGTACCTGATTTAGGCCATAATCTTTTCTATTACTTGCTGTATACATCTAAGAACTAAATAATGAATAAGGATAACAGAAGAAAAATTGATGCATTTGATCTGTGCTGTTGCAGAAAAGTACTGGATATCCCGTGGACTACTAAAAGAAGGAGCAGGTTTGATTTGATAAAGTTGTAGCTAGAGTGCTCCATGGAGGCAAGGATGCCAAGAGCTCTGTCTCTTCTACTTTGGACATGTTGCTAAGAGAGGCTGTTCCTTGGAAAGGGATATTGGAAGTGGACAGTCAGGGCTTAGAAGGGTAGAGAGTCAGATAGATAGGAAAACTCCTAACAAGATGCATTGATATGGTGACTGCAGCAATGGGCTTAAGTGTATTTAGAAATGGGGAAGATGACATAGGATAGGACAGGATTGAGGTATCTAGTACATAGGGTTACTATGAGTTGTACTTAACTTCATGGACCAACAAAAAACCAGCTACTGATTTTGACCATTTTTATGGGTTTGTTGGCCATTGCACCTTCTTCACTCAGAATTGCCTATTCGTATATTCTGTCCATTTTGTGTTTGAATTGTTTGTCTTTTCTTTTGTGATATGTTGCAGAATTCTATACATTTTAGACAGGAGAACCTTATCACTTAAGTCATTGCTGAACATTTTTTCCCCCAGTCTATAGACTTCCTTTTCACTCTATTGCACAATTTTTTAAATACAATTTTTATTTTATCTTTTTAAAAAAATTTTCTATAC
>NW_006399923.1:5184579-5185860 GCF_000299155.1 Elephantulus edwardii | reverse complement strand
CTGAGTTAGTTCATTTAGAATAATGCTCTCCAGTTACTCCCAAGTTAGGTAGTGATTTGCAAAATCATGACTCCTGTTTGTGTGTACTATTACATTGTATGAGTATACTGTAATTTTTCAATCCATTCTATTGTGAATGGACGTCTGAGCTGTCTCCATGTTCTTGAAATGTTGCATAATGATGCTATGAACATTAGTGTACAAGTCTCCATTTATGCCTCAGTCTCATTTTCAAGCAGTGGAATAGCTGGGTCATTTGACATTTCTATATTCACCTTTCTGAGAATATGCCAAAATGCTTTCCTGAGTGGTTTTACCATTTTACAATCCAATCAACAGTGTGTAAGAGAACCTATCTTGCCATATCCTCTCCAATATTCATTATGTTTTATTGAGTATTATTATTTTTTAACTTATTGTTATATTTATTAAACTTTGACACTACTACTGGGGTGAGATGTTATCTCATTGTGGTTTTGATTGGCATCTCCTTTATTGCCAGATATTTTGAGCATTTCTTTATGTGTCTTTTGGCCATCTGAATATCTTCCTCTGTGAAAATTCTTTCCATGTCTTTTGACCATTTTACAATTGTGTTTTTGTGTAATTTTTTCTTTCTTTTTTTTTTCTGGAGGTCCTGTAGGATTCTGCAAAAGTTTTATATGAGACACTTGTGTAAAATGGTATTGTAAATATTTGTTCCCAGTCAGTAGGTTTTCATGTCATTTTGTTGGAAAATGTTTTTGGTGTGCACAGGGATTTAATATTTAGACGGTCCCATTCATTTTTCTTTTTATTTTGGGGAGCTAGGGAGAAAAATGTGCAACAATGTATGAATGAAGAGTCAAGTTTTCTATAAATTTACATTGAAATTACAATAATAAATTATTTCTTTAAAAAAAACAACAAAAAGAAGGGCCCATTCATCAATTTTATTCTGTCCAGATTGTGCATTTCTGGCTGTTCTTGGTAATGTCTTTATACCACAAACTTCTGCTATCAAGGCAGTTGATTGAAGATCCAAAGAAGATTAAATCATCGGCAGCGTCAATCCTTTCGACATCTATCATAAGATTGACTGTTGGTCCTGTGGTGAGTTATAAGCATTGATATTCTGCAGCAAGCTTTATATATGCTTCTCACTTTGGGTACAAAAGTTGTGCCATCTGCGTAGTACAGGTTCTGAATAAGTCTACCTCCAACTCTCCAACCACATTATTCTTCAGTGTCAAGCTTCATGAATTAATTGCTCAGCATGCAGATTGAATAGATATAAATAAA
>NW_006399923.1:5182894-5184326 GCF_000299155.1 Elephantulus edwardii | reverse complement strand
AACCAGGAAGAAAGCTCAGTAGTCAGAAAATGTAAACATGGTGACAGAAATGAGGCTAGGATTAGAATGATAGGATTCTGCACAATCAATGATTTATTCATTGCCAAGTATCTTTTATAAGAAACATAAACACAGACTATACACATGGATTTCACATGGTATGCACAGGAATCACAACCCTTACATCTGTGGAAAGAATCATTGAAGAAGTTCAAAATCAGCAGTGAAAACTAGGTCAAGTGCTGATTGTGGGACAGACCATCAACTACTCATATGCATGTTTAGCAAATTAAAGCTCAAGAAGGTCAAATCAAATCCATAGAAATAACAATTTAATCTTGAGTCTATCCCATCTAAATTTAAAAACAATCTCAAGAACAGGTTTGAGACTTTGAATGAAAACAAGGTGAGCTGTGGTAGCATATCAAGAATATCATCCACGAAAAATGCAAACCATAAAAAAGACAGAGGAAGGAGAAAAGACTGAAAATGATGTCAGAAGATATTCTGAATATTGCAGTAGAGTGCCAAGAAGCTAGAGCAAAGGGAAGAAATAAAGAAGATAAGGAGCTGAATAGAAGATTTCAAAGGGCAGCTCAGGAGGACAAAGTGAAGTATTATAATGTAATGTGCACAGAGCTGGGGCTCTTCCAGTCACTTGGCCAGGGTTTGTCCTCCATATTTCTTGGTACAACCTGGTGAGCATAACCAGGGCTGCATGTGTTTGTTGAAATATGTCAGTTGGTATGCATGCCATCAATTCCTGGGGCCCTGTTTCTACTGGAAAAATGGGATTAGATTGTAAGAGATGATGACACTGGCTCAGGATAGGGTAGGATTCAGTGCTAATGTCCATAGGGTCATTATGTGTCACAGACAACTCAATGGCACATACCAACAACAACCATTGAATTTGACTCTGCCATGTGGATGAGTAGAAATATGTGAATAGGATATGTTAGTCTATGCACAAGCAACGTGGCTAGTCTTGCCACTAAATTGAGCAGACTTGGCAGCTTAGTTGAATGTCTTACTACTAACAAAGAAGTAGGCATGTTGTACCCAACCCTGGGGGCCGGAAACTCTCAAGCCAGTTACATTTATAGCACTAGTCCCAGGGGCTGAAGCAGAGAACCAGACCTCACGTGAGATGAAGTGGACTCTAGGACACCTATGGCATTGAACTGCAACAAAGATCTTTTTTACTTAATTTGTTAGAAGACTAAGGAGAGATCCATAATTGTTAGGACTGAGAGTTTGTAACACTTGCCTAAAGCTGAAAGACTCAAGGCTGAGCTACCTGCAAGCGTACTTCATAATTTGGAAAATATTGCTATTGTTGTTGGTGTTATGTACTGTCAAGTTGCTTTCAATTTATAGCAACCCTATGAACAAAAGCTCTGAATGCTACTCTATCTTGAGCCAACCTCAT
>NW_006399923.1:5180677-5182158 GCF_000299155.1 Elephantulus edwardii | reverse complement strand
GATGCCTCCCAGCATCAGCCTTTCCTGATTTTGAATGATCCAATGTTTTTTTGCTCTGTTTTGATGACTGACCTTCGGTCCAAATTCATGTTTCACATAAACACAACCAGTTGTTCTGGGATTCCCATACTTCTCAGAGTTAGCCACAGATTTGTGATCTACACAGCCATATGTCTTTGCATAGTTAATGAAACAGACATTCCTCAGGTACTCTCTGCTACTAACCCTAATATAGCTTTTTATGGTCTCTAAGTTATCACATCAAATGTTGGACCCAGTAAAGCAGTAATATTGACACTGGGATGAGTAGAAAGAAGTGTGGAAGCATGAGGGGACATAACTGCCCTCATGGGAATTGGCTTCATACTTTTGATGTTTACAGGGACTATTAATTCCCTTTATGGAGATGGTAAAAGTTAGATATGTCCATTTCCATGCAGCACCTACTCTTCTGACACTAAGGTACATCTTCACAACTGAATATTACACAGCATGGGAAAAACTTGTAAAACATTGTACTACATAGATGAATCTTGAAGAGAATATGCTGAGTGAGTTTTTTCTTAGACAAAATAAGGTAAATATTGCATATATCATTGTTATAATCATAGAACCAAGAGGCTGTTGTATGAACAGAGCAGAGAACACTGTGTGGTTTAAAATAGAGAAGGGAGTGTGTCAGGGTTGTATTCTCTCTCCATACCTATTCAATATGTAGAATGAGCAAATTATTTGAGAAGCTGGACTTACTGAAGAGAAATGTTGCATCAGGTTTGGAGAAAAACTCATCAATAACCTGTGTTATGCAGATGACACAACCTACCTAGCTTGCTGAAATTGAGGACTTGAAACACTTGTTGCAGATTAAGAAATGCAGCCTTCACTAAAGATTGTGTCTCAATGTAAACAAAAAGCAAACAAACAAAAAAAACCCATAACCCCCCCCCCAAAAAAAAACAACCACCAAACCCAAATATTCTTTCCACTGGACCAATAGACAACATCATGATGGATGGAGAAGAGACTGAAACTGTAAACAGTTTCCTCTTGCTTGGATCCACAATTAACATCTTTATAACATCAGTATCAGTCAGAAAATATGGAGACACACTAAACTGGGAAAATCTGCAGTTAGGGACCTCTCCAAATTATCAAGGAGCTTGGAGAGGCTCCTGTGAATTGGTTTTGACTCTGGAAGATGGTTTATTGGGTCTCTATGAGGGTCACTTATGGAACTTTTGATTATTTCTTAGGTTTTTTGTTTTTAGGTTTTTGTTTGTTTGTTTTCCTGTCCACAAGCAGGTGTCAGCTGATTGAACATACCAGAGTCAGCTAATAATGAGCTATGGCCTGGATGAGGTGTGTCACTGGTTTATAGTCAACCAGCATTTGGTGAGGTAGGCATGCCTGTCTTTAAAATGCAGCAGTATGGGCTTAAATCTGCAGCTCAGAAAGGCTCTTATGAATTGGGTTTGACTCTG
>NW_006399923.1:5176776-5180140 GCF_000299155.1 Elephantulus edwardii | reverse complement strand
CTTTGTATTTAAAGGTTGGTTAAGCCCTAAGACCTAGGGTAATTATAATTTAAAGGAACATTCCTCTCAGTGTTGAAAAAGGTCTGTCAATTTGCTTTACTGAGGTAACCTGGAGTGATTATGATGCTGAACTCTGTGCCATTGGGGTGTCATATGTTGTGATGGTTACCCATGGTAGACTGTTTATGGTGGAGCTCTCAGTTTAATACATGTTTGGAAGCAGGAGTGGCGTCCACTACCTAAACAACATGCCTCTGGAAACTATGAACTTTGAGAAAGGACCATAGTTACAGAAAGACTTCAGGGCTTTTGATCATAGGGTCACTATGAGTTGTCCTTGACTCTGTGGCAATTAACAATTACAGAAATCAAGTCAGTTTGAGGACTAAGGTGCATCTAATTCAGGCCATGGTCTTTCTGATCACTTGTTATATATCTGAGATCTGGACAATGAAGAAAGATGACAAAAAATAAGCTAGGCCTTTAAGCTGTGGTGTTGGAAAAGAGTGCTGAGCATCGCATGGGCAGACAAAAGAACAAACAGATGTGCCTTGGAGAGGATATTGTCAGAGTGTTCTTTGGAGGTGAGAATGATGTGGTTTCACCTCACATACTTTGGGCATGTTGCTAGAAGAGATTATTCCTTAGAGAAGGACATGATGCTGAGAAGGGTGGAGGGTTGGTGAAGGAGAGAAAAGACCTTCAACTAGGTGGATTGACATGGTGACTGCTGCAATGGGCTTTTGTGTGTCAGGTAGTGTGAGGATGGCACAGGATAGAACAGGTTTCAGATCTTTTGTTCAAAGAGTTGTTACGAGTCATACTCAACTCCACAACACCTAACAACAACAGCCACAAAAATAAGCACTTAAATATGTGAAAAGAAAAACAATATGAAAGAAATGAACAATTAGACATTGTATGTATGACAATTTGGAACAGAATAAGCACGACAAAATGAACTGAGGGAGGAGGAGGAAAGGAAACATGTGAATTGAATGCATGAAAATCAATCTCTTTGTAAATTTACAGTAAAATTACAATTAAAATGCCACAAAAATTTCCTACATTTCTTCTCAGATGTAGCCATTTTAAAGTAAATAAATGTCCTTTGCATAAAAATCTTTGAACAAACCATTGGGTGAGGATTTATTTTTGTTTGTTTTGTATAGATAAAGGATATTTAGTTTGCTGGTCAATTTTTAGTCACCAGGTCAAATTAGCACTTATTTATCCATTTAGAGGACCACAATGATATTCTTGGAGTATAAAAATAATCAATAACCTTGTACATTCTGCCTTATTGTAACACAGAGGAATAAATATAAATGTGAACCATGATAGAGAAAATACATTCTATCTTTCCACAGAAATACAATGTCAATTATTCTTCATTGATGTAGACTGAAAAGATTGTATTCTCCAGACTATAGCCACATACAACCTGCCAAAAGTGATCTGTTCCAATAAAGATCTCATATCTAATACAACAGCTGTAAATGATGTTCACCATTGGACAAACTTTTTGTAGTCCACTCTCATACACACTGGATATGTATATGCCTTCTGATATTTATGGATCTAACATTTGAATTGAACAGGGAAATGAAAAAACCATCATCATGAATTTATTTCTTGTTTGAAACTACTGTTACTCAATGAACTTTTGATTTGATATTAAGAATTATATCTGACTTATTTGATTATGAAGGAAAGCAACTTCAAAATTTTATATTTTGTGATTTTTAGCATCAGAACTCTTTGTTTTTCTGTTTTATAAAGAACAAATTTTAATAGATGTTCTGAGATTTAAACTTTTATTTTCAGTGTTGTTTTCTTTTTCTAATTTAATCCACAAAATTTTGATTACCTAAATTATTGGGAATTTTATATAAGACAACAGCCCATAATAAGAGGTACAATAAAAAGAGGACTTGGAGGAAAAGAGGGGATGGTGGGGTGAGAGGACACTGTGCAAAAATGAATGACAATAAAGAAAAAAGTAATTGAACTTGCAGAGAGGGAAGGGGGGGGAAATATGCAACTATGAATGAATAGAAAAACAACTTATCTGTAAACTTCTTCTGTTAAAATCACAATTATAATTAAAAAGTTTATTATTTAAGAAAAAAAAGAATGCTGGGTTAAAAAAAACAAAACCCAAAAAATCAAAACACCAAACCCAAAAACAAGGCATCGTGATTCTTACTACCCAAATTAGGAATGCACATTTCCCCAGCTACTCTTGTTGCTATTATATGCTGTCAAGTCAATTCTGAGCCATAGTGACTTCATGTTATAGAGGAGAAGTGCTGCAAAACATTTCTAGACTGTAACCTTTATGAGAGTAGGATGCTGTGTCTTTTCTTTTGCAGATTTGAGCAACTGAGCATTCAGTTAGTACCCAAAATTTTAATCGTTGTACCATCAAGGATCCCACAACCAAATTTTTGTAATCCACTGAAACATTCAGGATTTAGAGAGATAAGCATGGACTGAAACCAATTGAAAATTAGTTCATTAATTATAAGTCATTCATTAAACCATAAATGAATCAGCAGAAATAATTTGATTGTTTATATGAATGCAAGCTTAAGATACCTAAAAGTTCTGAATCATCTTTTGCCCCAACATAGTCATTTAGACTCCAGCAAATTAACAGAGATTTCTGTTGGTGGTGGTGGTGGTTGTTGTTATGTGCTGTCAAGTCGCTACAGCCCTAAATCCTGCTCTATTCCGTGCCAATCTCACACACTTATCCCTATTACCCCAGTGACAGAATCAATATCATCAAGGGTCTTCCTTTCCTGAGCTGTCCCTCCACCCTCTCAAGCATGACATCCCTCTCTAAGGACTGATCCGTCCTTGCAACATGTCCAGGGTATGTCAGACGAAGCTTCAGAATCCTTGCCTCCAAGGAGCAGCCTGGCTTCACCCTCTCCAGAATGAATTTGTTTGCTCTCATAGCAGTCCATGGTATATTCAGTACTCTTCTCCAGCTCAAAGGCATCAACTCTCCTTCTATCATCCCTAGTCATTGTCCAGCTCCCTGAAGCATAGCAAGTAATAGCAAAGACCATGGCTTGTATCAGGCACACCTTAGTCTCCAGACTGACACCATTGCTCTTCAGTACCTTGGAGAGGTGTCTGACAGCAAACTTTCCCAGTGCAATTTGTTTTTTAATTTCCTGGTTGCTGGTACCAAGAGTGTTGTTTGTAGATAGAGCCAAGCAAACTAAAACTGTCAACAATCTCAATCTCTTCACCATCTATCATGATGCTGCCAGTTTGTCCAGTGGTGAGAATCTTGGTTTTCTTGACATTAAGCTTCAATCCATATTGAAGGCTGTAATCCTTGACCTTC
>NW_006399923.1:5174769-5175896 GCF_000299155.1 Elephantulus edwardii | reverse complement strand
TTGTTAGCTGTCTTTAAGTCAAGTTCTACTCACAGTGACCCTATTTACAACAGATTAAAATGATGTCTATTCCTACACTGCTCTCGCAGTTGTTATTAATTTGAGCCCATGGCTGCGGCCACAGTGTCAGTTTAACTTATTGAGGGTCTTCCTTTTTTCCACTTAGCCTCTACTGTAAGAAGCATAATAACAATCTCTGGAGGCTTTTGAAAGTATGTGAGATAAAATCTCACCAAAGGCTCCTAAGAAAAATTCTGGCATATTTGTTTGCCCATTGTGTATTATATATTTCTTAGCAACACCAGAATTCAAAGGCATAAACTCTTTCTTGGCTGCAGTATTCATGATCAACCTTTTACATGAGTTTTAGGCCATTGAAATAGTATGGGATAAATCAAGCACACCTAATATCTCAAATGATATCTCTGTTTACTCATTAAAGGTGTTATTTGCATCAGATTTTCCCAATACAATAATTGTTTGATATACTTGTTACTTCTATTGACATTCATTATGGATCCAAATAAAATTAAATCCTTGGAAAATTCAGCATTTGCTCCATTTATTATGATAAAGATTTTAGCTCCAATTTTGAGACTTTTGGCTTACTCTGTTCTGTAAAAAAGGCTATTTAGTCTTTGAGTTTCATCAGTGTTTCAAGGTTGTTCAATCTGTATATCACTGATTGTTAACAAGTGTTTCTCCAATCCTATTGATGTGATACTTTGAGCTGAGCCACCACTATCTAAATATCAGCAGGTTAACCCAACTCGACAAATTTCAGCATAATTTTCACAGTAAGAAAGATTAGAAAGTATAACAGTACATTCACTTCTAAAATGTTCAGGTCTGAAACAAAACATTATTTGATGTACCAAAAGGGGAGACTTTCTCTCAGAAGGAATTAAAAATATTATGAGAGAACTGCCTCCTCATCGTAGAGTCTAGCTTAATTTTATATATATCTATATATGATAAAGCATTCAACCAAAGAAAGATATTAGTTTACTGATGTGACATCACTAAAAAAGAGCAGGAGAAGCCACAAATATTCTTTAAGAATAGGAATGTAAATGGAGCTCTGGTGGCCTAGTGGCAAGTAGCTGCACTGCAATCCCAGAGGTACA
>NW_006399923.1:5172598-5174174 GCF_000299155.1 Elephantulus edwardii | reverse complement strand
CTTGCCTAGTTATTGTGTCAGTCTGTCTCATCTGGCTTCTTCCTTTCTTGTGCTGTCCCTCCATACTTCCAAGCATGATGTCCTTCCTTCTCCAAGGACTGGTCCCTTCTGGCCATGAGCCCAAAGTATGTGAGGTGGAACTTCAAAATTCTTACATCCAAGGAGAAAAATTATTTTACTCTTTCCAACACAGACCTATTTTTTTCTCTTGGCAGTCCATGGAAAGTTCAGTGTTCTTCTCCAACACCACAACTCAAAGGGATCAATTCGTCTTTTGTATTACTCAGGAATAGCCTAGGCATTATAGTACTGAGATAGTCATATGTTGGTCATTTTAAATTTGACAATCATATGAATTATTATGTTTGCAGTGATAAAGTAAAGAAGTTTGATGTCACATTTATAATAAAAAATTATTTCACCCCTTACAACTTCCGAAATGGCTTGCCTCCAGAAACTCTATCAACAGTGCTCAAGCCTTTCATCCATAGTGTTGTTATGAGTCGTCTAAGACTTGTCAGGACCCAACAACCCCAACTCTTCCAGACAGTAACTGTTTAAGAAATCTTGTCATGTCACTCCACAGATGAAAGAAGACAGTAAATTTCAAGAAAGAAGGTTGCAATGAGGTGAGATTCTCAAGCACTCTGAGGTGCTGGAGAGTGAAGGCCTTCAAATCTCCTGGAGAAAAACTCCTCCAGTTGGGCAGGGCCGCCTCACAATCCAAAGAAGAAAAAGTAATTTAAGTGAAGGGGCTACAATTAAGTGAGAGATTCACTCCCACAGCCAGCATGTTGAAGAGCTAAATAGGGAGGTACCTACAACACATTGGTCAAAAATTGCTTAAATTGGGGAACCAGGTTGCACCACTCCTCAGGCAAAAGATGACAATAGACTTCAAGAGAAGAGGCTGCAATTGGGTACTCTGGGGATCAGCATAGTGAGATACCAGAGAAAGCGGGGCTTACAACTCTCTTGGAGAGAAAATTCACCAGTATTTTGGTCTGTCCACCTCCGGGCAGCTCCACAGACCAAATTGTATAATAGAATTTAGAGGAGCTGGTTACAATAAGGCAAAATTCAAGCAGAGCTGCACTGCACACCAGAGAGGACCTGATGGATGTTAGAAAAGGTGAACTTTCTTGCTTCACAAGCCAAGGAAGGACTTCTAGTAGAGAGAGTTTCCCACCCTGATAGATAAAACACTTTAAGCCTGCAACTAATCAATAACATCATAAAGACAAAAAACTATCAACGACTACATAGACACGATAGATATGGTTTAACACATACCAAGAAAAACTTCAAATAATGCTAAGAAAGCAGCAGACACTTCAGACACTGTGAAGAAACAAACAAGCCTTCTCCTATAAAGTAGAGTATATTACTGGCCCAATGAATACCCCAGACACAGCAAGGCTGCAGAAATATATTGACATGAATTCATACAAATAGCTACAGAAGACAGTCCAAATCATGATACAAAGAATGGAAGCCATAATAAAGCGGAAATTCCAGAGATAGGGAGCCAGAAGAAATAAATCAATGCAGAAGAACATGAAAAACTTCAGAAGAA
>NW_006399923.1:5168518-5169087 GCF_000299155.1 Elephantulus edwardii | reverse complement strand
AATCTACAGGCAAATCTCTCATATGATTTGCAGCCTTTAAAATCTTGTTGGAAGTTCAGTTATGAGTCAGTTCTCGATTCATAGCTTTGACTCATGGGATTAACTTTTGGCAATGAGAGAGTTATTTTAAGCATGTTTATGTCAAAGGAAACGTAATGAATTATGAAACTCCTTTAAGGATGAATATTAAATAAATATTTAACAGTCAATTAATTTTTTTATAATTTCTTTTCAGGCTTCAAATATTCTTTAATCACCATTCAGTGGTCAAGTGGGGAAAAGCAGGTGAGCAAAATACATACACGACATCATAAAATGTGTCATCTTAAAGCCTTTTTTTATTAATTTTTACAACTAGAGGTGCCAAAGGATCCCCAGGGCTGGGGGTGATTCTCTCACTGAAATCAAAGCAAATGATGACAAGTGAAGAGTATCAAAAAGGGTCGCTCACTCAGACATATCAAATGACTCAGAAAGCTCTTGCGGGCGCGAAAACTAGGTCTTTAGAGGCACCTGTCCCGATCTGGCCACTAAATCCTCTCTGAAGTCCGACATAGCCCCAGGGCTGC
>NW_006399923.1:5163760-5167371 GCF_000299155.1 Elephantulus edwardii | reverse complement strand
AAAGCTTCTTACCAGTAGGCCACCAGAGCTCCCTAAATGTTCTACCCGTGAATAAATAAGAAATTAAAGCAACTCTACACTGAGTTGTTGTTGTTGTTGTTGTTGTTAAGTCTTGTCGAGTCATAGATGACTCATAGCGATCCGATGAATGAAAGTCCTCAACACTTGTTGCTGTGACTTTCATCCTTTCTCCAGGTTCATAGGGTTTTTGGAGGCAAGCTATTAAAGAAGTGGATGCCACTCCTGCTTCCAAGCTTGTTTTAATCGGTGAGCACCACCAAACACTGTCAGCCATGGGTAACCATTAACGCATTTGACACATCATTGTCACAGTGTTCAGTTTCAGAGCAACCACAAGTTACCTCTGTGGGACAAATGGACACACGAGGGTTATACCACCTAGAAGAATATTTGAACAAAAACAATGAAAAACAGGCCTGAAGGCTGCAGATTAGAAGTCACCCACCTTTGGCTTGGTAGCATCACTTTCTCTCCACTAGGCCAACTGATCTCTCTCTATGTTGATGTTATTGTTGTTAATCGCCATCAAGTCGTAGTTAGTTAGACTATAAATTTTAAAGGAGAAGGTATTGTCTCTTTTTTCCCTGGAGTAATTTGGGTGGATTAGAGTAACTTCAGTGAAAGATTTGGCCTTTGGATTAGCAGTGCAATTCACTATACACTATTTCACTAGAATCTCTCATAAAATACAGAATATACAGAAGAATATAATGTCAATTAAAATACTTTTTTGTCTCATTTATGAATTGTTGCTGTTATTTACCATCGAGTTGCTTGGTACTCACAGCAATCCTATGTACAATAGTTTTAAACCCTGTGCTATCCTGAGACAGTCTCAATGTCCCTAACTCATCTAACCACATTATCCCAGTTATTGTGTCAATCCATTTCATCCTGAGTCTTTCTCTCTTATTTTGTCCTTCCATCCTCCAAAGCATAATTTCCTTTTCCAAAGACTGGTCTCTCCTGACAGCATATCCACAGTATTTCAGACAAAGTTTCAAATCCTTACTTTCAAAGTACAGCTTCGGGTTCACCCTTTCCAGGACAGATCTATTTGTCCTTTTGGCAGACCATGGTATAGTCAATACTCTTCCCCAGGACTAAAACTCGAAGGCCCTGATTCTTCTTCTGTCACCCTTATTGATTGCCCTGTTTTCTCTAGACTGAAACCATTGCTCTTTAGCAGTATGATGGTAGATTTTCCCAGTGGAATTGGTCTTTTGATTTCCTGATTGCTGATGCCAAGTGTGTTGGTTGTGAAGTTGAGTAAACTGAAAGTATTAACAATTTAAGTGTCTTTTTCATCTATCATGGTGCTGCCATTTGGCCCAGGGATGAAAATCTTTGTTTTCTTAATGCTTAGCTTTAATCCATATTGATGGCTGCTATCCTTGACATTCTGCGCAAATGCTTCAGATCCTCCTCAGTTTCAAGTTTGTCATCTGAATAGTGCAGATTGTTGATGAGCTTTCCTTCGATCCTGATGTCACATTCCTCCTCATAAAGCCTAGCCTCCTGAATAATCTGTTTCTATATATACATTTAAAAGCAGTGGATAAAGGACTCATCCCTGGCACACTCTTTTCTTGATTTTGAACCATGCAGTGTTTTCTTACTCTTTTCTGAGGACTCCTTGATTCAAGTATAGGTTTCAGATGAGCACAATAAGGTATTCTAAGATTTTTATACTTCTCGAGGTTAGCCACATTTTGTTGTGATCCACATGGTCAAACACCTTTGTATAATCACTGAAACAACAATAGACATTCCTCTTGTGCTCTCTGTTTTCAGCCAAGAACCCTCTGACATTGGCTACCATGAATGTCATGGCCTCACTTGAACCCAGCTTACACTTCTGGTAATTCTCGGTTGATGTACTGTTCCAGTCATTTTTGGATAATCTTCAACAGGATTTTGTATGCATGTTATATTAGTGATACTGCTCGATAATTTCAACATCTATCAGATCACTTTTTCGTGGAATGAGAATAATTATGAATCTCTTTCAGTTAGTTGGCCAGGTAGTTTTCTTCCCGATTTCCTTGCACACCAATTGAGCACATCCATGGATGTGTCTGTATGTTGAAATATGTCAATTGGTATTCAGTCAATTTCTGGAGTTTTGTTTTATGTTAATTCTTTCAGAGAGTATTGAATGTCCTCCTTCATCACCATTGACTTTTTTTGATTCTAAACAATTTTCTAAATTCTTCTGTGTCAACCAGTTCTTTCTGGTACAGTGGTTCAGTATATCCCTTACATCTTCTTTTAATGCTTCCTGGTTTATTACATATTCTGCCCATAGCATTTTAAGGATTTCTACTCCAGGCTTTAATTTGTTCTTGATTTCCTTCCATTTAAGAAATGCCAATTCTGTTTGTCCCTTTTGATTCTTTGACTCCAGCTCTTTACACATTCCATTATAATACTTTGTTTTGTCTCCTCAAGTTCCCCTTAAAAATCTTCTTGACTTCCTGATTTCTTTGCCTTTCTTTGGCTTCTCAGTGTAATATGGTATTTAGAGTCTATGAACACCCTCTTTGGTCTTTTCATTATCCTCTCTCTTTTTAATGACCTTTCACTTTCTTCATGAATGAAATTGTTGTTATCCTCCCACACACAGCTTATCTAGTCTTCCTTCATTAGCATTAAAGGCCTCCAGCCCATTTTTTAGATGACTTTTAAACTAAAGTGGGATAGACTCAAGGTCATGTTTTGGTTCTTGTGAAACAATGACCAACCTAACATATAATCAATACTTTCTAACCACAAGAACAAACTGCCACACTTTGCCTTACAAATAATTAAGTAGGCTCCAGAATGTAGGGTATGTTGGGGCTACCAACCCTATTGTTCTTCACCTTTGAAACGTGGGCTTTGGGTGGATCCAGAATGTCCTTTCCTCCTCATTGACCCTTGCCTTACTCAGAAGCCGGCAACCTCAGGAGGCTCTAGGGTCTGGGATCCTCACTTGAATAGTCTTTCTTATCAGGAGAAACATTTTTCTTTTAGAAAGGTTAAAGAAGACTTGCAATTTTCACTAGTCTTTTAAAACAAATTATATTGTATAAAAATTATCAAAAATACAACACTCCAAAAATATGAGATATAACTGATGTTTCATAGTAAAATTTTTCTTATAGCCAGGTACTGAATATTTAAGTTCTCAAATAAGTATTCTGCTGAAGATTCCATATGCTTGTCATTTGGGACTTGTGAAAAAAAAAATATTGAAATTGAAAGTATTCTGTTCACAATTGGGAATGAATATTAAGTGGATAATTTGATACTGAGGTCGAATGGGGAATAAAGAGAAGTTACTGTCCTAGGAGGATTGCCCTGGATTTATCTCTTCCACATGGTAATATTTAATAAGACTTCTCCTAAAAATACTATTTTGACACTAATTCCTTCTATCTCCCTTACACAACAGAGGGGGAAAAATGCATGAACCTAAAATAGAAGAGAAATGATTGCTATTCAAATAATCACTTGGGAAAAGAAAAAAAAAAACAGATTGAAACTAAATTCATAGCAATATCTAATTGCAATTATATTTCTCTAAAAAGGTTGTTGTTGTTGTTGTT
>NW_006399923.1:5161512-5163225 GCF_000299155.1 Elephantulus edwardii | reverse complement strand
AAAACTTGTCTTTTAATTTCCTGGCTACTGGTGCCAAGAGTGTTGACTGTGGAGCCAAGCAAACTAAAGCTGTGAACAATCTCAATCTCTTCACCATTCATCCTGATGCTGCCAATTGGTCCAGTGGTGAGAATCTTCAATTATATAAAAATATTTTGAGTAAAAATTTTTCTGTGTTAGATGAAATAATGTGAATATACAAATGTTACACAGAACTGGTTTGCAGAAATTTGTGATTTTGTTCCTTGGCCACATATGAAAATCATCTCTGAGTTTTCCCTTTATTTCTCTGTAAATAGACATTTTTAGAAAATGCAACATTCATTCCTTTGGACCTTCAGCTGAGGTTTAAGTTACATAAACACAATAAAATTTCCTCCATTTCACTAAAATACAAATGACATTTTGTGCACACAAATAGATACAATGGAATTATTTCGGGATTTTTCTCTAGAGTGTTGGAGATCCTTAGTGGAAAGAGAAGATATTTTTTTGTCATGAAGATAGTTTGATGTTTAATATATCAATCCAATCAATTGTAATTAAATTGAGACTAATTAAAAGTAAATTATTTGACAAGGTGAATTATTCCCATAAGATTAAGAAGAATCTAAAAGTTAAAAGTAATTTTCTTAGGCAAAGAGGAAATTATCAATATACAAAATAATTACCCAAGGCATTCTGGAGTTGTTCTATTGTAAGAAGTATTGTAAGAACTTGTGACCTCACATTGTCAAGATCTTTTTCTAATGCCCAGAAAGAGGTGTTTTGTTTTGTTGTTGTTGTTTTTTGTAATAAATAATACATGTGTTTCTTAAACTATATCTTCAGAGATACACTCAAGTTCCTGAAAATATTGCAGAAGTAATATGTTAGTGTTACAAATTCTTTGTAAATGTATAGATTTTTAGGTCTATCCACATTAGTTATATTAGGTAAATACAATAGATTATTTGCTGGTTTTCTATAATGCCCTGAAATATGAAATTAGAGTTCTTTTAGTCTACAACATGAAGATAAAAAATAGATATATGGTCCTAGTACTAAAAAATTAAAGTGAAGCTGTGCATGTTTTCTCATCTTACATATTAAAATTAGACATAAGTGAGCAATTCTATTTAATTTAATCAGTGCTATCACATCTAATTCACTTCATTTTCCTATATATATAAAAGTACTCAAGAACTTTTTTGGTTTTTCTGAGGCTACAATTTACTTAATAATTGAAATATAATAGGACTAAGATCCCTTGACTTTCAATATAGTGCTTTTTTGTTGCTTATTCGATAAAATATCAAAGAGAAATAAAGTAATACAAATATCCCAGAAAGAATAAATTTTTACATGTAAAAAGTATCCTAAAATTTCCAAAATAAATCTTCCTTGAGACTAAAAAGAAATTAAGGAGTAAAGTGGAATATCAACTTATTACAAATCCATGTTAAATAAAAAGAAATCATGTGAATCTCAAATTCTCTGATTTCCATTTTTCATGGCTCTTATGAGAGCTACCTTTTTGCCTTTCTCCTCAATTAGTGAAAAATACCCCATTTTTTCCAAGTAGCCCTCCAGGCTATCTTCCATAAGAAATCACAATAACATTTCTAAAATGCCCACTGGATCACCCTACCCCTCTTTAACACAAATCCACCTTGAAAATATTTTTTATCTGTTGCCATAACTTTGAAGATTTCATAATCTAGAAAGTTTAAT
>NW_006399923.1:5158817-5161138 GCF_000299155.1 Elephantulus edwardii | reverse complement strand
AATGAACGAAGGCCAGATGAGTTCTGGGAGGATGTCAAGAGTACCAACTAGGAAGAGTGCAAAAGGTGATTACAAAGACAGAAGAGGAAGAAAAGACCAAAGTGGATGTCAGAAGAGACTATGAATATTGCACTGGAGCACAGAGAAGCCAAAGCAGAAGGAAGAATTACAGATACTAAAGAGCAGGATAGAAGATTTCAAAAGGCAGTGCAAGATGACAAAATAAAATATTACAATGAAATGTGCAAGTAGTTGGAGTCAGAAAATCAAAAGCTTAGCATTTTTTAAGTTTAAGGAACTGAAGAACAAATTCAAACCTCGACTTGCTATACTTAAGGATGCTTTAGGCAGAATATTAAATGATCCAGAAAGTATTGAAAGAAAATAGAAAGAGTATACAGTCACTGTACCAAAAGGAATTGACAGACAAAGAAGAATTTCATAAAACAACATATGAGCAAGAGCTTATGGTGATGAAGGAAGAAGTTCAAGCTGCTTTCAAGAAATTGGCAAAAAAATAAGGCCCTAGGAATAGAAGGTACACCAATTGACATATTTCAGCTAACAGATGGCACCCTAGATGTGCGTACCAACTTGTGCCAAGAAATATGGAGGACAACCACTTGGCCAACTAACTGGAAAAGCTCTATATTTGTTCCCATTCCAAAGAAAGGTGACTCAAAAGAGTGGAAATTATAGAACAATATCTTTGATATCACATGTAAGAAAAATTCATCTGAAGATTATCCAAAAACTGGAACAGCACATCAACAGAGGACTGTCAAAGTGCAGACTGGGTTTTTAGAAGGGGTGGTGGTAGTAGGGATATTATAGCTAATGTTAGATGGATCTTGGCAGAAAGCAGAGAGTACCAGAGGAATGTCTATCTGTGTTTCATTAATTATGTAAAAACATTTGGTTTTGTGGATCACAACAAGATAATGGCTGACTCTGAGAAGAATAGGAATTCCAGAACACTTGATCGTGCAAATTCGAAACCTATATTTGAACCAGAAGGCAGTCTTCAGAAGAGAGCAAGGAAATATTGCATGGTTCAAAATTAGGAAGGGTGTACGCCAGGGATGTGTCTTATCTCTATACCTTTTCAACCTATATGCAGAACAGATTATCAGGGAGGTTGGGCTGTATGAGGAGAAGTGTGGCATCAGGATTGGGGCAAGATTCAACAATCTGCATTATGCAGATGACAATCCTGCTTGCTGAAGCTGAGGAGGACCTGAAGCGCCTGCTGCAGAGGGTCATCTTCAATATAGATTGAGGTTCAATATCAAAAAGACAAAGATTCTCACCACTGGGCCAATTGGCAGCATCAGGATGGATGGAGAAGAAATTGAGATTGTTCATAGCTTTAGTTTGCTTGTCTCCACAATCAATACTCTTGGCACCAGCAGCCAGAAAATTTAAAGACGTATTGCATTGGGAAAGTCGGCTGTTACAGACCTCTCTCTCCAAAGTATTAAAGAGCAATGATGTCAGTATGGAGACTAAAGTGCGCCTGACAAAGGCTATTGTCTTTGCAATCACTTGCTATGTATCAGAGAGCTGGGCAATGACTAGGGAGGATAGAAGGAGAATTGATGTCTTTGAGCTGTGGTGCTGAGAAGAGTATTGAATGTGCCATGGGCTGCTAAGAAAACAAGCAGGTTCATCCTAGAGAGGGTTAAAACTGCCTGCTCCTTGGGGTAAGATTTCTGAAGCGTTGTCTGACATTTTTTTGGACATGTTGCAAGGAGAGACCTGCCCTTGGAGAAGGATGTCATACTTGGGACTGTGGAGGGGAAGTGCAGGAAAAGAAGACTCTCCATGAGGTGGATTGATTCAGTGACTGGGGTAGTGGGGATAGGTGTGTCAGAAATAGTGAGATTGGCACCGGAGAGAGCAGGATTTAGGGCTGTTATAAATAGGGTCGCTATGAGTGACAGGTGACTCGATGGCATGTAACAACAACAACAACAGCATGGTGGACAGCATTTGGTGGAGCTCCTAGTTTAAGACAACTTTAGAAGCAGGAGTGGCATCCCCATCCCAAACCACATGCCTCTGGAAACTCTATGAACCTGGAGAAATTATATTAGTTACAGAAAGGCTTCAGGCCTTTTGTTCATAGGGTCACTCTGAGTCACGCTCGACGTGATGGCAATCAACAACAACAATTTTTTTTTTGCATGACAATAATCAAGAATAAGAGATGTATAAAAACTTGGACTGGGGGTGTGAGGAAGGTGGAAATTGTACAACAGTTAAAAAAAATTTTAAAGGGAAAAGTAAACTGGGGGATGGTTAGGGAGGAGAATGTGCAA
>NW_006399923.1:5153894-5157256 GCF_000299155.1 Elephantulus edwardii | reverse complement strand
AAAAAAAAGGTGTAACTAATGATCACAGAAGAAAAATCAATGCCTTTGTGTTTTAAGTCTGCCTTGAGGTCAGTGTTGATAATACAATCTAAGTAAGAATCATTAGAAGTGCCTTAGCTCATTCTGGTTATATATTTGAAATAATATATGATTCCTGGTAGCCAAAAGAGATAACTGGCTTGATTAAATACATGATTACAGCTGGAGCATTGGTGCCAACAAATTCTCTGTTTATCAGCCCTATATGGCCTGTAAAAAAAGGTAGATGGTTTGTGGGGGATTAACTGTAGATTATGGAGGACTAAATAAAAATAATGTCACCTGTGACTCCAATAATCCTACACATGTTTCAGTGATAGAGAAAATATATCAAAATAACAGAAACTCAGTGATAGATCTTGCAAATGCTTTTTCCTCCCTTACAAGCTCAGAAAAGAGGTATCAACAGTATACTTTCATATGGGGAGGATCTCTGTTTACTGTCACAGTCATACCACAAGGTTATCTGAATTTACCAGCCTAGTACCATAATCTGGTTAGGAGAGATTTGTACTTGGTTCAAATATCCAATGCAATTATACATTGATGATATCTTGTTAGTATCAAACACTGAAGAACTAGGGATGATTTGAAAACAGTAATTGCCCACAGAAGTTGTTTGACAAATCAGGCAAAAATCCAGGGCCCTCCTGAAATAGAAAAATTCTTGGGAATAATATAGGTAGAAACCATCCATAATATTCATATACAGTCAAGAACAAGCAATTGTCACTACCTAGTGCCAAGATTAAAAAAGAGGCACAATGTTTGATTGGTCTATTTGGATTTTTGAGGTCTTATAATATCCCACATCTTGGAAGATTGTTAGCTTCTATCCATAAAGTTATTGGGAAGAAAAGTGTGTTTTAATGGGCATTCGTGAAATAGTAGGCTATAGCTGAAATTTAGAAAGCAGTCTCACTCTTTTTACCCTTAGGCCTTAAAATCCATCCACATTCAAACAAGATTCTTGAGGTCTCTTCTGCTTATAAAGATTTGAGCTTATGGCAAAATATCAGAGAAGGCTGCCCTTCAATGGCCACTGGGTTTATGGACAAGGACTTTCCTGATGCTGCTGCACAATGCACACAATTTGAAAGACAATTACTTGCCTAATATTTGGCATTTGTAGAACCTACTTCAGTAACAGATGTGCATAAGATTATTATGAAACCTGAAATACCTATCTCATCATTTGTGATGTCAGAGAAGCAGTGGCACCCGAAACAGTTCTATGATCAAATGGAAATGGTTCGTTCTGTAACAAGCTCCCAGGGGAATGCAGGGAGGCATCACCATATTCCTGTGCAAGTAGCTGCTTTTCAGTTGATTCAGACTGAGAAATGCAGGACAAGTTCGTCCCTTTTTATTCTCCAATTCCAGCTTTCTGCACATTCCATTATAAGACCTTTCTTTGTCCTCTTGAACTGTCCTTTGGAATATTCTTTTCAAATCTTTTATTTCTTTATGTTTTCCTTTTGTTTTGGCTTCTGGAGGATATAGTGTAATTTCCTGAGTCTGTTTAAACATCCATTTTGTTTTTTCCTTTCTTCTTGTCTTCATAATGACTTTTTCTTTTTTTAAAGTCTTTTATTGCTTTGCTTAAACAGGCCATACACATTGTGTTTAACCCTATTCTTCATTCACAGTGTGTTTCATATAATCATTCTCATGTATTATTTTTTTATAAAAGTAATTAACATTGAACCATGCCCATCTTATGACCTTTTTCTGACTTCATGGATGATACATTTAATGTCATCCCAAAACCCATTTGGTCTTCTATCATTGGTAATCAATGCTTCAAACCTATTCCCAAAATGATTTTGAAATTCAGGTGGAATAGCATCAAAGTCATATTTTGGTGTTTGTAATCTTGTTTTAATTTTCTTTGGCTCCAATTTGAACTTGCACATAATTCATGGGTCGACCCACAGTCTGCCCCGGCCCTAGTTTTGACTGATGATATTGAGCTTCTCCAACAGTTCTTTTCACAGTTGTAGTCAATATAATTCTCATGCAATCCGTCAGGTGGGGTGTATGTGTAAATTTCCGTTTGTGGGATTTTTTTACAAAAAAAGTTATTTGCAATGAATAAATAATTGAAAATACAAAATATGACCATTTTATTCTATTATAAATTTGTTCAGCCTCAGATTTTGTCACTAAGTCCATAATATCTGATTATTATTTCATCATCATTGTTTCCAACTTTTGCATTCCTGCCACCAATTATAATTAACACATCTTGACTGAATGTTTGGTTGAGTTCAGACTGCAAAATTTGGTAAAATATTTTCTTCCCCCCCTTTGGCTCTAGATATTGGAGTGTACATTTGAATAATAATGGTATTAACAGGTCTTCCTTGTGTATGTGGATAATATTTCATCACTCACAACACTTCATGCTGTTGTTTTTTACCATCAGATTGAAACAAACCATAGCTGACCATCTGGCAGGTATTCAGAGGCAGTTAATCACACAAAAAGAGATTGCCCATCCTTCTTCCACAGAGTGGCTAGTGGCCTCGAATTGCATACCAACAAAATTTCAGTGAAGCTTTCTTGCCACTAGGCCACCAGAGCTTGCTGTACTTAATGACAGAAATTGAAATTGGCTTTTTGACTACGAATGAGCACCATTCTCCTGTTTGTCCATTCCCAGTATAATATACAATTTTATTATATGATTCAGTATAGGCAAAGCTGGTCCATCTCATCACACTAATGCCTAATACTGAAGATTATCCCAAAACGACTGGAATAGCACCTCAACAGAGAATTGCCGGAATTCCAGGCTGGGTTTAGAAGGGGTCATGGTACTAGGCATATTGTAGCTGATGTTAGTTGGATCTTAGCTGATAGTAGGGAATACCAGAAGAATGTCTATCTGTGTTTCATTGATTATGCAAAGGCGTTTGACTGTGTGAACCATAACAAACTGTGGCTGACTCCGAGAAGAATGGGAATCCCAGAATATTTAATTGTGCTGATGCGAAACCTATACTTGGACCAAGAGGCAGTCGTTAGAACAGAGCAGGGAAACACTTAATGGTTCAAAATTGGGAAGGGTGTACGCCAGGGATGTATCCTATTTCCATACCTTTTCAACCTGTATGCAGAGCAGATTATTTGAGAGGCCGTGTTCTATGAGGAGAAGGGTGGCGTCAGAATCGGTGGAAGATCTATTAACAATCTGCATTATGCAGATGACACAACCCAGCTTGCTGAACTGAGGAAGACGTGAAATGCTTACTGCAGAGGGTCAAGGACTACAGCCGTCAGTATGGATTGAAGCTCAATGTCAAGAAGACAAAGATTCT
>NW_006399923.1:5142752-5148841 GCF_000299155.1 Elephantulus edwardii | reverse complement strand
ACTGCAGCCTCCAATATGGATTGAGGCTCAATGTCAAGAAGACAAAGATTTTCACCACTGGACCAACTGGCAGTATCAGGATGGATGGTGAAGAGATTGAGATTGTTAACAACTTTAGTCAGCTTGGGTCCACAGTCAACACTCTTGGCAACAGCAGCCAGGAAATTAAAAGACGTATTGCGATGGGAATGTCTGCTATTAGGGACCTCTCCAAAGTACTGAAGAGCAATGGTGTCTCTCTGGAGACTAAGTGTGTCTGGTACAGGACATGGCCTTCGCAATCACTTGTTATGTATTAGGGAGTTGGACAACGACTAGGGAGTATAGAAAAATTGATGCCTTTGAGTTATGGTGCTGGAGAAGAGTATTGAATGTACCATGGACTGCTAAGAAAACAAACAGGTTTAGACTTGAGAGGGTTAAACCGGGCTGCTCCTTGGAGGCAAGGATTCTGGGGCTTTGTCTGACATGTTTTGGACATGTTGTATGGAGGGACAGTCCTTGGAGAGGGACACCATGCGTTGTAAGGTGGAGGGACAGTGGAGAAGGGGAAGACCCTCTCAGAGGTGGATTGATTTAGTGACTGGGGTAATCAGGATGTGTGTGTCAGAGGCAGTGCGATTGGCACAGGACAGAGCAAGGTTTAGGACTATTGTATATAGGGTCGCTATGAGTCGCAAGCAACTCGATGGCACATAACATCAAGAACATTCAAATTTGACACAGTGACTTTGTGTATTTATTCTAGTTTATTTTGATGCTTCCCGGATCAATCATGATCTTGTCAATAGTATACTATCAGAAACAAGGTTTAAATTTGTTTTTAAGTTCTCTCAGGTTGAGAAATGCCTAGTAAGTTCTTCTTTTTTATGTTTTCTGACTTCAGTACTTAGCACACCTTGTTATAACATTTTACTTTGTCTTCACAAACTTCCCTATGTCATTTGCTCATCTCCTTTATTTGGCACTTATTCTCATTGTTTTGGCTTCTCATCTTTCTAGGGCACTTTCAAGAATCTCTTCTGACACTCATTTTGATCTTTTCTTAGGCCTCTGATTGGCACAGGATAGAGCAGGGTTTAGGGCTGTTGTACATAGGGTCACTATGAGTCACAAACGACTCGGCGGCACATAACAACAACAACAGTCTCTATAGTTACCTTCTTGTTTTTTATAGATTAAATTCTGATACTATCCCACAGTTAGTCTTCAGTCATAACAGTAGATGTTTCAAACTTATACTTGAGCTGTTTTTTTAACCCAGGTGGGGTTGACTTAAGGGCATATTTTAGTTCTTGTGAATTGTTTTGATTTTCTTTAAATTAAATTAAAACTGGTACATAAGTCATTTATATTCTCGTCTACAGTCAGTACCTGGCCTTATTTGACTACTGGTTCACGGCATCAGAACTGGAGGGAGAATCATCAATAACATGCATTATGTAGATGACACAATCTTGTTTACTGAACATGAGGAGTACCTGAAACATTTGTTGAAGAAAATCAAGGAATGCAGCCTCTGTTGTGGATTGCATTTCAACATCAAGAAAAAGACTCTTGGCACTGGACCCATGGGTGGAAACATGATGGCTGGAGAGGGGAATGAAACTGCCATAAATTTTATTTTGCTTGGATCGGCAATTAACACTCTTGGTACTAGTAGTCAGGAAATAAGGAGACACATTGCACTGGGAAGATCTGCAATTAGGGATCTCTTCAAATTTTTAAGGAGTAATCATGTCAATTTGAAGATTAAGGTGTGATGGATTCAGGCCATAGTCTTTCTAATAACTTGCTATGTATGAGAGTTGGACAATGAATAAGGATGAAAGAAAAATAATTGATGCCTTTGAGCTGTGGTATTGGAGAAAAGCATTACACATCCCATCGATGGCCAAGAGAACAAATAGATACATCTTAGAAAAGGTACAGCCAGAGCGCTATTTGCAGGAAAGAATGATGAGGCTTCACCTCATATACTTGGGACATGTTGGTAGGTAGGCTATTCCTTTGAAATGGACCTTATGCAAGGAAGAGTGGAGGGTTAGTGAAGGAGAGCAAGAACTTACACCAGGTGGATTGACAGAGTGACTTCCACAACAGAGTCTGTGTGTCAGGAAGTGTGAGGATGACACAGTATAGAACTAGGTTCAGATCTTTTGTTCACAGGATAGCTATGAGTCATACTTGACTCCATAGCACTTGACAACAACAACATTGAGCTTCTCCAACTAGTTAGTATATTAATGCATCAATATTCATAATTTTGTTGTTGTTACATGTTATTGAGTTACTTGTGATTCATAGTCACCCTATGGACTATAGCTTTGAACTCTGCTCTATCCTGAGCCAATCTCACTATTTCTAATACATCTACCCCAATTGCCCAGTTACTGTGTTACTCCATCTCACTGACAACTTTCTTTCATGTGTTGTCCCTCCATTTCCCCAAGCATTATGTCCTTCTCTTGTCCACGTGGCCAAAGATTGTGAGATTGAGCTTCAAAATCCTTGCCTTCAAGAAATAGCCTACTTTCACCCTCTCCAGAAAAAATTGTTCTCTTGTTCAATACTCTTCTCAAGCACCACAACTCAAAGACATTGATTTTCTTCTATCATCCTTATTGTCCAGCTCTCTAAGGCATAGAAAGTATTTTCAAAGACTTTAACTAGGTTATCTTTGTGAACAGAGACCAGGCAAGGATATCCACTGTGTCACCACTTCTATTGAGTATTGTATTGGAAGCACTTGCAAGTGCAGTATGAAACGAGGAGGAAATAAATGGAATCCAGATCAATGAGAAGGTGAAACTGTCACTATAGGCAGATGATATGATTGTGTACACAGAAAACCCAAAGGATTCGACAACAACAACAACAACAAAAATCTGTTAGAACTAGTAAACCTATTTAATAGAGTGGCAGAATACAAGATAAATATCCAAAAATCATTAGAATCCTTCTCTAGTAACAAAAAGAACTCAGAGAAGAAAATCAAGAAAGCAATATTATTTACAGTAGCCAACCATAAATTGAGATACTGGGGAGTCAAACTAACCAGAAATACAAAAGACCTACACAAAGAAAACTACAGCAGCATATTTCTGAGATACAAACTAAAAGACCTAAAGAAAGAGAAAACTGTGTGTTATGGATAGGAAGACTCAATATTGTGAAAATTACAATTCTACCAAAAGCAATCTACATGTTCAAAAAAATCCCAATCCAGATACCAAATTCATTTATCAAGGAGATTTAAAGGGAAACTGTCAAGTTTATCTGAAGAGGAAAAAGACTCTGAATAAGCAAAGTACTTCTGAAGAACAAAAATGAAGTGGTAGACATAGCACTCCCTGATGTCCAAACCTGCTACAAAGTGGTAGCAACCAAAACAGCATGGTACTGGTACAATGACAGGCACATAGAATAGTGGAGCAGAATTGAGAACCCAGAAATGGACCAAGTTATCTTTGGTCAACTGATAAGGAAATAAAACCTATCAAATGGAGAAATGACAACCTATTCAACAATTGGTGCTGGTAAAACTGGACTGATACCTGCAGAAAGCTGAAAGAGGATCCATGTCACATCATACACAAAAATAAACTCAAGGTGGATCAAAGATTTGGGAGTAAAACCCAAAACCATAAAGTTCGTAAGAGACAAACTGGGCTCAAGCTTCGATGGCCTAGTCTATGGTATAAAGTATCCTCCAACTACAGTCAGAAATTCACAGTCTGGATAGGATAAAATTGATGAATGGGACCTCTTAATGATTAAATCCCCGTGTTCATAAAAAAACAACAACAACAAAAAAAAAACCACATTTTCAAGAGAATGAAAAGAAAACCTACTGACTGGGAAAAAACATTTGACGATACCATTTCAGGCAAGGGTCTCATATAAAAAAAATACAGAATCCCACAGGGCATACATAAGAAAAAGACTGATAGCACATTTACAAAATCCACAAAATTCATGGAAAGACTTTTCACAAAGAATAGCCAACAGACACATAAAAAAAAAAAAGATCAAAATCACTGCCAATAAGAGATGTAAATCAAAACCACAATAAGATATCATCTCAGCTCAGTAGCAGTGGCAAAGTTTAACAGGATAGCAAGTACTAAATGTTGGAGAGGACGTGGAAAGATAAGAACTCTTATACACTGTTGGTGGGACTTTAAAATTGTACAATAACTCTGGAAGGCAGTTTGGCATTTTCTCAAAAAGCTGAACATAGAAATTCCATATGATTCTTCCATTCCACTGCTTGGAGTATACCCTGAGAAAATGAGAACTGAGGTACAAATGGAAATTCATACACCAATGTTCATAGCAGCATTTTTCACCATCACAAAAACAGTCTAAGTGTCCAAACAATTGAATGGATTGAGAAATTATGGTACATTCGCATGATAGAATACTATGCAGCATACAGGAACAACGATTTTATAAATTACTATCTAACTTGGGAGGGACTGGAGAGCATTATGATAAGTGAACTAACTCATTCCCATAAAGACCAATACTGTGTAAACCATTATTGTAGAAATAGATAATGAGCAAAATGTGTATGAGGATCTAAGAGGAGGATGGGGGTAAGGGGCAGAGGTGTGAAGATGGGTTGGGGGTGGTAATCATAGGGTCACACAATTTGATGGATGTAGGGGTGGGTACAAGAAATGAGAAAGATTATGTGTGAAAAACAATGTGTATGAACTTTGTAAGTAAACCAGTATAAAATTATATTTAAAAAATAGACTATGGCTTGGATCAGATGCATAGTCTCTTGATTGATATTGTTGCTCCTGAGTATTCTGGAGAGGTCCTTTATAGCAGATTTTCCCAATGCATTTGATCTTTTGATTTTCTGGCATACGGGTACTAAGACTTTAGATTGTGAAGCCAAGTAAGGTAAGCTTTTAACAATTTCAAGCTCTTCTCCATTTACCATGAAGGTGCCAATTGGCCTGGTGGTAAGAATCATTGTTTTCTTGATGTTGAGCTTCAATCCATATTAAGATTACGGGTTACCTTAAGTAGCAAACACCTCATGTTCTCCAGAGTTTCACCAAGCAAGGTTGGATCGTCTGTACAGCACAGGTTATTGATGAGACTTCCTCCAATCATTATGCTTCATTCCACCTCATAAGGTCCAGTTTCCTGAATGATCTGTTCTGCATATAGATTGAAAAGATATGGAGACAGGACACATCTCTTACTTAGTCCTTTCCTAATTTTGAATGCAGTGTTTTCTTGTTCTGTTCTGAGGCCTGCTTCCTGGTCCAAGTATAGTTTCCATGTAAGCACAATCAAGAGTTGTATTCCCATTTTCTTATGGTTATCCACAATTTGTTGTGATCCACACAGTCAAATGCCTGTTCATAGTCAATGAAACACAGATAGACATTCCTCTCATAATCTGCTTTCTGTCAAGATCCATCTGACATTGGCAATTATGTCTCTTGTGCCATGACCTCTTCGTAACCCTACTGGCACACCTGGCAGTCCTTTGTCGATGTACCGTTGCAAGGCTATTTGGATAATCGTCCATAGGATCTTGTATGTGTGTGATAATAGGGATATTATTTGGCAATTTCCACACTCTGTCAGATCATATTTATTTTGGAATGAGAATAAATACGGATAACTTCCAGTCAACCTGAAGATCACATCCAGGACTGTATACATTTGTTGAAATATGTCATTTCCTAGAACATTGTATTTTTCTAATTCCTTCAGAGCAGTTCGTTTCCTCTTTCATTACGATTGCCTCTTGATCATATTCTGTTTATTGACATCCTTCTGTGTCAGCAAATTATTTTTGGTACATTAATACCATTTACTCCTTCCATCTTCTTTTAATGCTTCCTGGATCATTCAACACTTTTCCCATAAATCCTAACTATTGTAACTCAAGGCTGAAATATGTCCTTCAGTTCCTTCAGCATAAGAAATGTGGAGGAAGTTAATCCCTTTTGATTCCCTGATTCTAGTTCTTTGCATGTTTCATTCTAGTACTCTCTTTTATCTTCCCATGCTTTCCTTTGAAATATTCTATTCATCTTCTTTACTTCTTGATTTCC
>NW_006399923.1:5141427-5142652 GCF_000299155.1 Elephantulus edwardii | reverse complement strand
ATCAATAAGAAAACTTGTGATGATGGAGAAAACTTTGAATTTGTCAGTGATTCATTTTTCTTAGATCTACAATCAATATTAAGTGGAATGGGAATCTCAGAGCACTTAATTGTGATCATGTGAAATCTATACCTAGATCAAGAAGCTGTTGTGTGAACAACATACTTGGAAAGGTGGAGGGTAAGAAAAGGAAAGGAAGATACTCAAGCAGGTGGAATGGCACAGTGATTGCTGCAATGGGTTCTACTGTGTCAGGAAGTGTGAGGATACTGCAGGATACTCCATGGTGTCAGTCTGTTGTTCATAGGGTATACTTGAATCTAACAACAGCAAGAACTGACAATAAAAAGCAGGGCAACTTAAGTTTTGATCTTTCATTATCTTCCTGTATTTCTACCTGTATCTAATTAGCCGGCTCCTCAAGAGTTCTGTCCACTAACTTCATATCCCTTAAGTAAATTTTGCCTTCAGTAACTATCTGCAACATAATAGTTGCATTGTTCAAAGGGTATTCCTTAATTCTCCCAGAGTCAAAAGATTTCTTATTTTTTTTTACCCCTTTTTCATAAAAAATACCCTATAGATTATGGAACTTGAATCATATCCTGCTATAGGACAACAGTTGTTTTTAGAATACATCTTCTAAGGTTAGTTGCAGACCAGTTATAAGAAGAAGTGTTAAATCAATATTGTCCACAATGCTTGACCTTCTGTATAAGTCCATGATTTCCAGCAATCATAACTCCTCTTTTTTTTTTTAAATTTTCTTAGCTCAAATATGTCCTTTTGGTTTGGTGGTTTGCTAGAAGGTCTCCTAAGGACTCAAACCCATCAGGAAAATGACTTACATTACTGTAGTTATGCAGGCTGGTTTTTCAGAAACTTGAGAGTAATAGGCAAGATTCTTGTTGACTGGGAGCTGTGGCACAGCTAAATGACAGCTGTGGGTGTTGCAGGCTGGTTTCACCATCCTTACCTCTAGGGAGTTTCTTGGCTTCACCTTCAAGATTTATTTGTGTGTTCTTTTTACTGTCTATGGGATCTTGCTTGCATGTGAAATCAGTGAGATTGTTCTGTAGTTTCCACATTCTGTTGGGTCACCTTTCTTTGGGATAGGAACAAATATTGATCTCTTCCAGTCAGTTGGCCAAGTGATCATTCTCCAGATTTCTTGGTACAACTTGGTGAGCACTTCCAGGGCAGCATCTGTTAACTGAAATATGTC
>NW_006399923.1:5131123-5133822 GCF_000299155.1 Elephantulus edwardii | reverse complement strand
CCCCCCCCCCCAGCTCCTTTGCTTTGACTTTTCAGCGAACTAGTGCAATATTCAGAATCTCTTTTGAAATCCACCTTGGTCTTTTCTTCTCCTCTGTCTCTGTAATCACCTTTGCATTTATCATGGATAATATTGATACCGTCCTTGAAAACCAGCTAATCTGATTTTTGCTCATTAGTGTTGCAGACCTCCTACCCGTTCCTGAGATTCTTTTTTTAAATTCAGGTTAAATAAGCAAGCATAGACACATACATAATCTATAAGCCATGTAACAAAATGCAAATCATTCCCCCACCAATAAACTAACAGGTAAACCTTGAACTATTAAAAGTAAACTGTACCAACGAATATTGTGGGTTGAGCTGACCTCCTGGACAGAAATTTCAGCAGCACAGCATGAGTGCCTGTGGAGTTTGCCTGGATGTGTCTAAGAACCTTTATAGTGGTGCTTCTGGGAGATGCCATGTCGATAAGTGTTTAAATGTTGTTTTCTTGTTGTTATGTACCATCTTGTTGACTGAAACTTATAGTAACCTTACCCACCAGATTGCATCTTAGAAAAAAACTTGCTGGATTAACTGGAGAAGAATTACTAGTTCTGCATTATTAAGAAATGACATACTTCATCTTTCAGTAAGCTTATGACAAACAATAAAACATGTTGGCCTTCTAGCTCCCTAAATGGATTGTTGTTGTTGTTGTTGTTTTTGTTGTTAAGTGCCATTGAGTAGAATATGACTCATAGTGATCATATGAACAAAAGATCTAAACTCAGTCCTATCCTGTGCCATCCTCACACTTCCTGACACACTAGAGCCCATTGCATAGTAACCATGTCAACCCATCTGGTCAAGGGTCTTCCTCTCCTTTGCCAACTCTCCATTCTTCCCAGTTCATATCCCTTTCAAAGGAATAGCCCCTTCTAGCAATATGCCCACAGTATGTGAGGTAAAACCTTTTTATTCTTATCTCCAAAGAGCACTCTGGCTGCACCCTCTCCAAGACATATCCGTTTGTTCTTTTGGCCATTGATGGGATGTTCATTGCTCTTCTTCAACACCAAGGCTCAAAGATGTTAATACTTTTTTTTTTCAACCTTACTTATTGTCCAGCTTTTGAAGTGATCAGAGCGACTATGATGTGAATCCGACTTACCTTAGTTCTCAAACAGATATGATTACTCCTCAATAATTTGGAGAGGTCCCCTAACTGCAGATTTTCCTGGTGCAATGTGTCTCCTTATTTCCTGACTACTGGAACCAATAAATATCTGTTAATTCATAGGTATGCTAATGCATTCTTTCAGGGCAGGATTTTTCCCAGATCTTAAATATAACTATTACTAGTCATCTTTATTTCTATATGTGTCAGTCATGCAGGAATTCTGAATATTATTTCAACTTTTTTCTAGTTTAGAGATTTTTCTATTTTGTGTCTTCTTTCTGGAATGTCATGTTGTTCCATACCCACCCACACCGGAGTCTTCTTTATTACTGAGGTCTTATCTCAGATAGATCCATATTAATATCCTACCTGAACCACTAACCTGACTTGTCTTTTCAGCTCTTAAAACAATTACTCAACTTTTTATTTTTTAACTGATACTATTAATTGAAATTATAGAATCAATTGATGTTTGTATTGTGTATTGTTTAGTTGATGTTTGTATTGTGTATTGTTTAGTTCTCTACTAAAACACAATCTAGGAAGCAAGACATTTTCTTTAAGGCTGTGCTATTGCAAAGATTACATGCTATAATATTAAAATATATTTGAATACATCTTTGTAGAATGACTGGCAGAATAGCTTTAAAAATGAAAAGGTGAAAATTTAGATCACTGTTTTCCAAGGGCGAATTAATTCATTAGAGACTTTCTTTGAGGCTACTGACTGCCTTTTTACTTTCTTAAAATAGTTTAGAGGAGAACATTTGTAAAGCAAAACCCACAGCCACTTTTAGTTACTCAATAATTACCTGAGTTAATTATAAATATTAAACAATCATGACCCAGGTTATGGAATCTTACATTTATCCTCTGCAATGATTGTTCTTTTATTGAACAGAAATCGACGTTGTGAAATTTAATTACCTACCACATCAAGCATCTGCCATTATCCTATAATTAAATGCAAAAGACTGATTACTCACTGCTTCCCCAAGTTTTCCTGAGAGCTTATGTAACCCCATTTATAGTACTTTATGAGATAAAATTTTTACTTCAGTCATATATATATTACTCTGCATGTTATTTAATGTCTATACTCCTTTCAAAAATGTAGGCATTCAACATAGAATTCAACATGGATTCTACATATCTTCGTTTATCAAATACTTTAAAAATATTAATTTCATCAAGCATTACCTCACTTATGATATCTCTATCATCTTGATACCTATATTTGTATATGTTAATCCAGATATGGAGCTCAGGTACCATAGTCCATATGGAGTTGTTCTGCTAACCTAAAGGGCGTGGTTCTCTAGGAGTCTGAAAACACCTGTAGGTTCGCCATAGTAAGATGAACAGTCTCCTGCCAATTGATTTACAGCTTCCTACATCTACCAAGCCGAAGATGGGTGATCTTCATCTGTGGCCCTCGGCCAGGTTCAAATTGTTTTCCTGTCAAACATTCTTCTAGGTTGTATAGCACTGGTCTGTGCATTGCTGTACAGAGGTAACTCGTGGTTGCTGTGATG
>NW_006399923.1:5121685-5130828 GCF_000299155.1 Elephantulus edwardii | reverse complement strand
TTAACAACAATAACA
Organism: Elephantulus edwardii; assembly: GCF_000299155.1. Taxonomy (NCBI): domain Eukaryota; kingdom Metazoa; phylum Chordata; class Mammalia; order Macroscelidea; family Macroscelididae; genus Elephantulus; species Elephantulus edwardii. Next base: position 5,130,813 of record NW_006399923.1, on the reverse strand, counting down.
TCAACAGAGAGAGAGAGATCAGCTGGCCCAGTGGACAGAAGGTGATGCTACCAAGCTGAAGGTGGGTGACTTTTAATCCGTGGCCCTTGGGCCTGTCTTTCATTGTTTTTGTTCAGACATTCCTCTAGGTTGTATAGCTCTGGTGTACAAGTTGCTGTACCATGGTCACTTGTGTTTGCTGTGAGGCTGAACACTGTGACACTGATGTGTCAAATGCGTTAATGGTTGGCTACCCAATGTGGACAGAGAGTGGGGTGGAGCTCCCGATTAAAACAAACTTGGAAGGAGGAATGGCATCCACTTCCATAATAGGTTGCCTCGGGAAACCCTATGAACCTGGAGAGATGATGAAAGACACCCAAGCATTGAGGACTCTCCTTCATAGGATCGCTATGAGTTGCCTGTGACTTGACGGCACTGAACAACAACAACATATCCTCTTGGTTTTCTTCCAATCCGTTAACCAGACAGCTGTCCTCCACATTTCCTGGCATATGCTGGGGAGAGCATCCAAGGCTGCATTTGTTAAATGAAACAAATCAATTGGTATGTAATCAATTCCTGGGACCTTTCCCCTCCGCCCTCCAATGAATTCAATGTCGTTTCCACTATTCATGTGGCACTTCCTGAATCACAGTCAATTCTTTACAGTGATTCTGTGTATTCCCTCCATCTTCTTTTGATGTCATTCAATATATTGCCAAACCATCTTTCAATATTGTGACTTGAGTTTTAAATTTGGTTTTCGGTTCTCTCAGCTTGAGAAATGCAGAGCTAGTTCTTCCCTTTTCATTCTCCAATTCCAGATCTCTGCACATTCCCTTATATTCATTTCTTTGTCTTCTGGAGCTGCCCTTTAAAATTCTTCTCCACATTCCAAGCAATTTTTAGAATATCTTTAGGCACTTTACTGTCTTTTAACTTTCTTAAAATAGTTCAGAGAAGAACCTTGTTCCTGTTTGTTCAAGGAACAAACAAATAGGTCTTGAAGAAAGTGAAGTCAGAGCTCTTTTGAGGCAAAGATGTTAAAGCTTTGCCTCACGTACCTGGGGCATGTTGTTAGATGAAGCTGTTCCTTAGACATGATCCCCAGGAAGGCAGAGAATCAGCAAAGGTTAGGAGGAACCTCAACAGGGTGGATTGACATGGTGATTGCTGTAATGGCCCCTAGTCAGTCAGAAAGCGTGTGGATGGCACAGAATAGGACAGGGTTCAACTCTGTTGTTTATAGGGTCATTATGGGTCATACTTGTCTGGTAGGCACATAGCAATAACAATAACTATTGCCAATAGGGAACACTGATAACTCAGTGGTAAGGAATTGCCATTGACAACTCAAAGGAACACAGTTCAAATCTACCAGCTACTCCGCAGGAGAAAGTTGAACATTGTCCTCCATGCAATTTATTGTATCTGAAAACTCAGTAGAGGATCAGCTATGGGACAGCTCTGACTTGATGGTGCACAACAATTGCCAAAGTAGAAACTAATTGATAAATATGTATTCGATGTTGATCTGTTGCAAAATTGTATTAAATGGGAGAATCCAGATACGCATTAAAAAAGCTTTGAAGTTACTGTCTTCACCTTCATAAAATAAACACTGAGGAACTAAAAATCAGCAGCTCTTCTTAGAAGTATCTTCTGAGTAAGGTCACAGAACAAACCACTCTGAATACCATAGACTGAAAGACTGATAAAGCAAATCACTGTTTACCAGAGCCAAAATAGCCAATACAGTGAGGGGAAGAGCTGTCTGAAAGGAATATGTGATTAGGCATTCTATGTAAAACAACAACTTGAAACAAGAGGTGCGTTGTAGAGGGGACTGGGGTTGGGTAGAGGCAGGAAAATGTGCAAGAATGAATGAATAAAAATAAGAGTAATTGACAAATTGATGCAAACTAATGTGAACTAGCTGAAATACAGAAACTTTTGCATATTATATTTTACATCGAGGGATGGGCCAAGCTTTGGTAAGTTTTACCTTCATTAGTTTTACCAGGTTTTCACTGTGAAATTTGCAGGGGGAAAAAAAAACCGAAACAAACCAAAAAACACAAACCCAAGCCACTTCTTATTCTTCAGGCATTGAGAGAGGGAAACCAACTTTTATGAAACAGTGTTTCTTTCTCTTTAGTTCTTATTAAAGAATTAAATAATTTAATTCTTATTAGACCTAGAAAGAAACAAAATTCATCAGCCATAGGAAAGCAGGTTTTAATTGACTTTAACCATTATGGATAAAGGGACAAACCCCAGTCTAGTTTTAATACAACGCAGGGGTATGATTCATAAGACAAAATCACTGATAAGCTGAACTTCATTATATTAAAAAAATGCTAGTACTGTGAAAGTTACTGCTGAACAAATGAAAAAGTCACAAACTGCAAAATACATCTGTAAAAGCATATTTGATAAAGGATTCTATATAAACCAGTAAAAGCAAAAAACCAATAACTCATGAAGCACAACAATAAGAGAATAGACAAGCAATTAAAATGCGAAAAATACATGACTATAAAAGCCTCACAAAAGAAGATACACAGAGGGCAAATAAGCATATGAATACGAGTGCAGCATTGTATGTCATTAAAACCAGTTACTGTCAAATCTGCATTCATGTGTGTCACAGTAGAATTCCGCTTCATAGTGTTTTCAATGCCCCCTTTTCAAAAGTAGATCACCATGCGTTGTTTCTTACAAAGATGACTCCTGGTAGAAGAATACCCAACCTTATATTGGCAACTACGTACATTAATCTTAGCTATCATGCAGAGATTCTGGTATGTCACAGTTAGTGTTGTGACCAATTTGTGGAGGAAAATACACAACAGAATGAAATTCTGCTTGGTCTTCTGTTATCCACACAATTTCCTCCTGTTTTAAGGTCAATTGTTACAGATTTAGTGTCAAGCTATTTCATTGAATGTTTTTGTCCTTTTCTAACCTACTTTTTCCAAGAGGGTTAGCCCAGGCTGCTCCTTGAAGGCAAGCATTCTGGGGCTTCGCCTGACATACTTTGGACATGTTGTAAGGAGAGACAGGTCTTTGGAGAGGGACATCATGCTGGGCAGAGTGGAGGGACAGTGCAGGAGGGGAAGACCCTGTATGAGGTGGATTGATTCAGTGACTAGGGTAATCGGGATGGATGCATCAGAGGCAGTGAGATTGGCACAGGATAGAGCAGGGTTTAAGGCTGTTGTACATAGGGTCGCTATGAGTCGCAAGCGACTCAACGACACATAACAACAACAACAACAATGTGTGTCTCATGCTAACGCGCTTAAAATATGTAAATTCTCTCTATTTTTGCCTTAGATCATGCTAGATGCAATTCTTCAGAAATGTTTTGCCTGTTCATAGTATGTTTAAGGATGAAAGTTCATGACTCGGGCACGCATCTTTCTTGATTTGAAACCATATTACTCTGTTCACAGGACTGCTACTAAGGTCTAGGTACAGGATCAAAACAAGCACAGTTCATAACTCATTGCCGTAAAGTTGGGACAGACTCGTAGCTGATTCTCCAGTGGATTTTTGGAAGCTGTAAATCACATGAGATGAAATTGTCCTTCTGAGGAACCACTGGTGGGTTTGAACTGCCAGAAAGACGTGTCCTTTGGTTTAGCAGCCTATGGACAAAACCACAGAGCTCCCTAAGCACAATTAAGTGTTCTGGAATCCATAATTTATTATAACCCGTACAGTGAAATGCCTTTGCTTACTCATTAAAGCACAGTAAATAACGTTGCATAGGTTATATGCATGTATTGAGAATACCATGGACTGTTAGGAAAACAAAGAGATTTGTTCTGGAAAGGGTTAAACCGGGTGGCTCCTTGGAGGCAAGGATTCTGAGGCTCCGTCTAACATACTTTGGACATGTTGTGAGGAGAGACCGGTCCTTGGAGAAGGACATCATGCTTGGGAGAGTGGAGGGACAGCGCAAGATGGGAAGGCCCTCTATGAGGTGGATTGATTCAGCGACTGGGAAAATCAGAATGGGAGTGTCAGAGACAGTGCGATTGGCACAGGACAGAGCAGAGTTTAGGGCTGTTGTACGTAGGGTCGCTATGAGTCACAAGCGACTCGACGGCACATGACAACAACAACAAATAACGTTAGGGTATTCCCTGCTCTCAGCCAAGATTCAAATACTAGCAACAATAATCTCATACATTATGGCATCTTCTTCATCTACTCTGAGTTTCTGAAAGTTTCCTGTCAACATACATTTCCAGGTATTTTAAAATTCTTGTTGATTGCCTTTGAGTTGAGCACAACTCAGCAACCATATGAACAAAAGGCCTGCCTGAAACCCCTCTACAACTATCAACATTTATCAAAGTCCATAAAGTTTCTGGACGCAAGCTGTTTAGGAAGTGGACACCACTCCTGCTTCCAAATTATAAAATTATTAAAAAATATTTTACTTATGTGAAATATTAATGATATTATTTGACACTTTTGACATTCTGGTGAAATATCTTTTTAAAAATAGGTACAAACATGGATTTTGTATTTATGTATCTTTATCCACTGCCTTCAAGTTGATCACAACTCATAGAGACTCTCTAGTGACTTTTGGAAGCTATGTATCTTTACAAGAGGAGATTTCTCCCACCAAGATGTAAATGAATTCGTACTTCTCAGGTTTTGGCCATGCAAATACTGCCTATGAATATTCTCAAAAGCTTTACTCAACGGCTTTAAAGCAATGAAGATGTTCCTCAGTAAAACGAATGGTTAAGCCACTTTCAGTAGAGTATATCCACACAATGGAGTATTATTAAGTAATAATAATAATAACAATAAATGAGCTATCCAGCTACAGAAACAAATGAAGGATATATAAATAAAGACTGTGAAGGGAAAGAAATTAATCTGATAAAAGCTCAATACTTTTAAAAACTAAGTGTGTGAATTATAGAATAGAGGTAAGGAGTTGTGCTGCAAACATAGACATGTACTTGGAGCCCTCAGATTCTTCACAAAAGCAAGATGAATATTCTCCCCCTGTATAACTTACTGCCTCTGAAAACCCAATGAAGGGTTAGCTATGGGCCAGTATATTTCTATGATACAAAATAACAACAAAATAGAAATTATAAAAATACCACTGGTTGTCAGACATTCAACAAACGAGAAGAAAGATGGAATAAATTGAGCACAGGGGATTTTTAAGTCAGGAAAATTATTATGAATAGTATAGTAATTATTGTTGAGTGCCTTTGAGTAAAGTAAGGGTGGGCATGTAATATGATGCACTTTCTATATACGTGAAATTGAAAACAAGAGTAAACTTTGATATAAACTATAGATTTTTAGTAGAAATTATGCATTGATATGGAATCATAAATGCTAGCAAATGTCTCAAGTGGAATACAATCAATTAACAGCAGGGTACACAGTCTACACTGAAGAAGAGTATATATAACTCTCTGTTCCCATGGTGCAATGGTCATAGTTCTTCTCTGCTAATTTATGTCAACCATTTGAATACACCAGCAGTTACTCAGGAGGAAGATGTGGTAGTTGGCATATTTAAAAATCTAAAGCTTTGGAAGCCCTAGAGACAATTCTGCTCTTTCTTATATAATGGCTATGAGTCAGAATCATCCAGGTGGCAGGCGATGGCTGGGTGGGTGAGTGGTACCCGTTACATGGTAATGGAAGGAGAGGTATGGTAAAAGGAAATGGGAAAGGTTCCTTGTGAAAAACAATGTGTACAAACTTCGCAAGTAAACCAGTATTAAAAAAAAAAAGTTGTTGCTGTCATTGATTGCACAACTCATAGCAACCCTATGAACTAAAGGCCTGAAGGCCCTCTACAACTATCAACATTGATCTAAGTTCATAGTTTCCAGAGGCATGTTGTTTAGGAAGTGGATGGCACTCCTGCTTCCAAGCCTGTCATAGTCTGTTATTGTTATTATGTTCCTTTTGAGTCGCCTAAAATTTATAGTGATCCTATGTATAGCAGCTCTGAATACCTTCTCTTAACCTGAGGCAGTCTCACTAATTCTGACACATCAACCCCCATATCCCCAATTACTGTATCAATCTATCTCATGTGGGATCTTCCTCTCCTGAGCTGTCCCTCCATCCTTTGGAGCATTATGTCCTTCACCAAGGACCTCTCTTCAGGCCACATGCACAAAATGAGGAGGAACTTCAAAATCCTAGCCCCCAAGGAAAAATTGGTTTTACTCTCACCAAGCCAGACCTATTTGTTTTCTTGTCAGTCCGTGGTATGTTCAATACTCTTCTCCAGCATCACAACATGCAGGCATCTATTCTTCTTCTATAACCCTTAGTCATTATCCAAGTCTCCGAAGCATAACAGGTAATTGAGAAGACCATGGCCTGGATTAGGCACACCTTTGTGTCTAGAATGACATCGTTGCTCTTTAGCATTTTGGAGAGGTCCATGCGAGCAGATTTTCCCAATTCAATTAATCTTTTGATTTCCTTACTGCTGATGTTAAGAGTGTAGCTTATTGTGGATACAGGAAACTGTAATTGGTAACAGCCTCAATCTCTTCTCCATCTACTATGGTGCTGCCAACTGGCCCAGTGGTGAGAATCTTTGTCTTCTTGACGTTGAGCTTCAATCCGTATTCAAGATTACAGTTCTTGACCTTATGCAGGAAGTGCTTCAGGTCTTCTGTTTAGGCAGGGAAGGTTGTATCATCTACATATCATAGGTTGTTAATTAGTCTTCCTCTAATCTTGATGCCACACTCCTCATAAAGTTCTGCTTCACAAATAATTTTTCTGTATACAGATTGAAAAGGTATGGGGACAGGATCCATCCCTGACACACTCCTTTCCTGATTTTGAACCATGCAGTTTTTCCTTGCTCTGTTCTGAGGAAGGCTTCTTGGTCCAAGTATAAGTTTTGTAAAAGTGTTATGATTTGAAAATTATTCTCATTTTCCTCAAGGTTAGCTGTAATTTATTGTGATCCACACAGTCAAATGCCTTTGCATAGTCAATAAAACACAGATAGACATTCTTCTGGTATTCTCTGCTTTCTGCCAAAATCCATCTGACATTGACATTAATGTCCCTAGTGCCACAACCTCTTCTAAATCCAGCTTGTATTTCTGGTAGTCCTTTGTGAATGTACTGGTCAAGTCTTTTCTGGATAATATTCAACAGGATTTTACTAGTGTGCAGTAATAGTGATATTGTTTGATAATTTCCACACTCAGTAGGGTCACAAATTTTTTCTTAATTTTTTTTAATGAGAATAAATATGTATCTCTTCTAGTCAATTGGTCCAGTAGTTGTTCTTCAGATTTCTTGGCACATCTTGATGAGCACATGCAGGAAAGCATCTGTTTGCTGAAATATGTCAGTTGGTATTCCTTCAATTCTTGGGGCTTTATTTTTTGCCAAGTCCTTTAGAGCAGACTGCACTTCTTCCTTCATCACTATTGCCTCTTGAACATATGTTGTTTCTTGAAATTCTTCTGTGTCAGCCAATTTTTTTTTTTGGTACAATGACCCTGTATACTCTTTCCATCATCTTTTACTGCTTCTTGAATCATTCAAAATTCTGCACATAGCATTCTTAAGCAATTGTAACATGTGGCTTTAATTTAATTTTTAGTTCTTTCAGCTTAAGAAATGCTGAGCGAGTTTGGCCCTTTTGGTTTTGAGACTCCAACTCTTTGCACATTTCATTATAATATTTTGCCTTGTCTTCCAGAATGGCCTTTTGAAATCCTCTATTTCACTACTTAACTTCTTGATTTCTTCCCTTTGCTTTGGCTTCTAAGCACTCTCGTTCAATATTCAGTCTCTTCTGTCACAAATAGTAATGAAGATTTTCACCACTGGGCCCATTGTCAGCATCATGATAGATGGAGAAGAGATTAAGACTGTTAACAATTTCAGATTGCTCAGTTCCACAATCAACACTCTTAGCACAAGCAGTCAGGAAATAAAAAAGATGGATTACATTCGGAAAATCCTCTGAGTACTGAAGGACAAAGATGTGTTTAGTGACTAAGATTTGCCTGATCCAGGCCATGATCTTCACCATTACTTGATATGCATCAGAAAGTTGAACAATGACCAAGGATGACAGAAAAAGAATTGATGCCTTTAAGTTGTGGTGCTGGGGAAGAGTATTGAACATAGCATGGACTGCCCTGAAAAAAAAAAAACACAAAAAAAAACCAACCAACCAACCAATCAAACAAACAAATAAATAATCCAAAACAACCCAAAGCATACAAACAAACAAACAAACAAAAAAACCCCCAAAACACAGAAAACCAAAACCCAAATCCAAAAAACTCAAACCCCAGGGAAAAGAAAAGTTCTTTACTAAAGAGAGTGAAACCAAGCTGCTCCATCGAGGCAAGGATTTTGAAACTCTGTCTCACATACGTTGAGCATTTAGGTAGGAGGTACCAGTCTTTGGAGAAGGACATCATGTTTGGAAAGATTGAGGAACGGTTAAGGAGGGAAGACCCCAGATGAGATGGATTGACAATAACTCGAATAATAAGGGTAGGTGTTTCAGAGACCATCAGACTGCCTCAGGATAGAGCAGGATTCAGAGCTATTATGCATAAGGACACTATTCCTCTTAGTCAACTCTATGCTGGATAACAACAACAATACATAGTGAAAAAGCTCTGGTGTAAGATGCATAGTTCAAGGCTACAAGTTGCTTTCTTCCTGTGAAAATAACTGCCTTTGAAAACCCTCCAAAGAGTCAGCTATGGGTCATTTCTGACTCTAGGATACACAAGAACAACAACAATAACAAAACGTAGTGAGTTCAGGATCCATAGAAAGTTGCAGTGCTAACCTAAATGACATTCCTTTTTAGTATTTCAAATTAACCAGCAGAACTGAGGAAAGAAAAGATAGAAACCTCAGAAACCAAAAAGAAGGTCTCTTGTAAGTAGATTCTAACTGGAAAGCAAGGAGTTTGCATTTACTGCAATGCAAAATTAATAATGGCTATATTTAAAAGTTGTACATTGTTGTGCATGCATTTTTTAAAAGAAGACAGAAAGAATATACTGAGTCACTGTGTCAAAAGGAATTACCAGACACAGAAGAATTTCATGAAACAACATATGAGCAAGAGCCTATGGTGA
>NW_006399923.1:5121119-5121585 GCF_000299155.1 Elephantulus edwardii | reverse complement strand
AAGCGAAATAAGCCAATTTCCCCACTAAGTTTTCTCCTTTCAAATGGGTCTCTTAGAAGCTCATCTAGTGGCTTCCAGGTTTTTTCCAAGTCCACACGACTTTGTTCCCACAGTTCCAATACTAAAAGTTTCGACAAAAGTTATGATTCAATTCCTATTGTCCATGCTGCACCTCAGACCCTCCATATTTTAGTGGGCTCAAGAGAATTCAGCCGATTTCCCCAGTAACCTTTTTCCTTTCAGGTGAGTCTCAATGCAGCTCAGCTCAGCTCATGGATTCCAGCTTTTGCTGGGTCAGTTGTGGGACCACTGCAGGACCTCCGCAGGGCAGGCAGGCAGGGCTCCGGTTTTTAAAGCTTCTAAAATAATGTATTAGCAAAAGTTTTGATTCAAACTCCTACTGTTCGCGTCATGCTGTGATGGTCAGTCTCTGTGAAGCGTAAAGTACTCTCTGGTATCCTCTCTA
>NW_006399923.1:5117914-5119650 GCF_000299155.1 Elephantulus edwardii | reverse complement strand
TTCAGTGACTGGGATAATCGGGATGGGAATGTCACAGATGGTGCGATTGGCACAGGACAGAGCAGAGTTTAGGTCTGTTGTACATAAGGGTCGCTATTAGTTGCAAGCGACTCGGAGGCACATAACAACAATGACAAGTGTTGCATATTTTTCTATCCTGAGAGAGTACTACAATTTTTCAATTCAGTCATGTGTTGATGTACATTTGCATAAAATTTGTTCTTGAATTTTTTTCTTAAATTCAGATAATAGAGACTCAGAGTCATGCTTTGGTTGTCCTGTATTTGTTTCAATTTTATTTCATTTTTAATATACACACACATAATTGGTGGTCTGTTCCACAGTTACTCTGTTTTGACTAATATTTTCTCCAACCAGCAACATATACCAAGTTCTCAATGAAATCCAATACCAAAAGTAAATTCTGACTTTTAGTGACGTCTTATTATCTACTGAGGCTCTAATGCTTTAGGGAAAGAGAATGCAAACTAGTTTCCTGACAAGAAGCAAGTGGATTAGCATTGGTGACCTTTCAGCTAATAGTGCAAACGTTCTAAGCCAAGAGAAAAACTTAAATGAAGAATTATAATGATAATATGAGTCGAATATTAGGCTTGGGATACTACCTAAAAAAAGGGTAAATATTTTCAGTATAAACTTCTTGTTATACTTGTTGGGCCAAATTTCAGTGCCCACTTGGCCTTTTGATGTGTTCGTTTTTGTTCTTGTTGTTGTTATGTGTCATCGAGTCGCTTGTGACTCATAGCGACCCTATGTACAACAGCCCGAAACCCTGCTCTGTCCTGTGCCAATCTCACCATTTCCTATACCCCCACCCCGATTATCCCAGTCTTTGAATAAATCCACCTCATAGGGGGTCTTTCCCTCATATTTTGACACATACACATTATTACAAAGGTCAAATGAAACAATCTTTGAAATAGTACACAAAGAAATAAAATATTTCAAATAAGTATACATATATACAGACACATTTTTATACAAAAAGAGAAATATAGAGAAAAATAATGTTATTGAATTCTTACTTGCTTTTTTAAAAAAATGGTAGTACTAAATGTTAAAGTTAATAGTATATTTGAATTTAATTGAACACTGAATTTATTCCAGGCTAATTTTCAGTTAATCTTTTGCTTAGAGTTCGGGATTTAACATTCTGATTCTCCACCACAGTGAGAAGAAATGAGAAAATGAAATCTCAGGGGAAATTCCTCTTTGATTCCATGCTTCAGATCTTTCGTCTGTATTTGGGATCTGTATTGCATATTCTTCCTTTGATGTCTGCCTGAAAAGGCTATCAACAACAGATATAAACTTGCTATTAAAGTGCTAAATGGACATACACAAGAAAAAGATTAGAAAATAAATGTAATAAGAGTCTCCATGTATATTGAAACAATGTGTCAATTAAAAAATATGCGTGTGCATGTGTGTGTGTATGTATATATAATTTTGTTGTTGTTTTGTGCTGATGCCATTGAGTCGCCTATGACCCATAGTGATCCTGTGTATAGCAGCTCTGCATCCTGCCCTGTTCTGAGCCAGTCTCACTGATTCAGACATTCCCATCCCCATTGTCTCAGTTACTGTATCAACATATCTTATCTAGAGTCTTTTCCTCTCCTGTCCCTTCATCCTTCTAAGCATAATGTCCTTTTTCAAGGACCAACCCCTCCGGACCACATGCCCAAAGTATGTGAGTTGTTGTTGTTGTTGTT
>NW_006399923.1:5116004-5117814 GCF_000299155.1 Elephantulus edwardii | reverse complement strand
ATGGTAAAGAATAGGACAGGTTTCAGATCTGTTATTTATTGGCTTGCTACGGGGTCATGCTTGCCTCAGTGGCACCTAACAACAACGTGTTTAAAACGACAATGCTTTCTTGTGCAGTGTAGAAAGATCAAATCACAACTGACTCATAGTTGACTCTTCTCAGTGCTACCAGTTATCACAGAAGGAGCTTGTTGATGTATCTCCCAAGGAATGGCTGATAGATTTCAAATGTTTGCTTCTGGATTGACAGTGCAACTCCTTAACCCCTAGGTCAGCATAACTTCTACTCATTCCCAAATCTCTAGCTGCTCATGGTTGGATTAAAATAAATGTCTATCAGTATACACTGTAAAAGACTGCAAGTGTACCTTCAGAAGGAAAAAAAATAATCACTGCCAAGATGTTTAATAAATAAAGATGAAATTCATCATTTTTGATCAACAAAGAATTAAACTAACTGTCATTGAATCAGTTTAAACTCAAAGAAACTCCATCACTATTCTGGGACTGCAAATCTTGACAGGAACTGCACATCTTTCTCCTACAGAGCAGTTTATGGATTCATGTTGGAATTTTTAAGATGTCGTTATTTGTGTTGTTGATAAATGTTGTCAAGTTGACGACAAGTCACAATTACCCTGTGAACAACAGATCTCTCAACCTGTCCTGTACGATCCTCAAGATACCTAACATCCTAGAATTCACTGTTAACATGCAGTTTCAACATCTTTGACTTTAAGGAGCAATATGGTTGCACTCACCCAGACAGAAAGGTTTTCTTCTTTTGGTAATCCATGGGATAATCAGTACTCTTCTCTAACATCACAATTTTTTTTTGGTCTTCTTGATGTTGAAATGCATTTTATATTGAAGACTGTATGTAGCATTTGATCATTTGCAGCAAGTGTTTGAAATCCTATTATCTTTCAGTAAGCAAGGCTGTGTTATTTGCACAATGCAGGTTGTTGATTAGTCTTCCTCCAAACCTGATGCCACAATTTTCTTCATAAAGTCCAGCTTCATGAATGATTTGCTCTGCATATAGATTGAAGAGGTATGGAGAAAGGATACAGGCTTGAGTCACACCTTTTCTGACTTAAAGCCAAGCAATATTTCCTTGTTCTGTTCAGTTAACTGCATCTTGCTATAGGTATAGGTGTTGCATGAGTACAATTAAGTGTTCTGAAATTCTCATTCCCATTCTGCTCAATGTTATCTATAAATTTTGATCCACACAATCAAATGTTTTTCCATAGTCCATAAGTTAAATACAAGTAAACATTTTTCTTCTGTTCTCTTCTTACTGCCAAGATCCATCCCATATAAGCAATCATATTCCTCTTGTTATGGCCTCTTCTGATCCAGCTTGAATTTCTAGTCACTTTCTATTAAAGATTCTCCTTGCTTGTGAAATTTATGATGTTATTTAATAATTTACTTACTATTTCGGGTCTTCCATTTTGAATATTCAGAAAAATAATGGTTTTTCAGGTAAGTTGTCCAGACACCTGTCATCAAATTTTTTTTGGCATATCCTAATGAGCATGCCCGGGATTCCATCTGTTGTTAAAACAAGTCAATTTGTGTGCTTTCAATTCCCATGGCTCGTTCAATAATGTATACTGCACTGACACAGAGGAAGGAGAGAACCGTCTAAAAGAGAGATGTAACTGGGTATATCTGTCATCACAGGAGACTAGAGCAAGGGCTGCATGGTGGAGGGGACCTGGGGGAGTGTTTGTAAAACAATGAAAGAATCTTTTCTTTTACTTTTCCATAATATTTGGACTCATGTACTTATAACTTGTTA
>NW_006399923.1:5114894-5115448 GCF_000299155.1 Elephantulus edwardii | reverse complement strand
CTTACCAGTGAAGCATGAACTTATCTTTAGTACCATTGGTTCTTGACCATAGGTTACTTCTTGAAATGATGCTAATCAATTAGTATAATAGCACTGTGTGTTCCTTTCACGATCTTTTAATGCTTCAGGCTTCATTTAAGATTCTGCCCACAGAATCTTTCGGTGTTGCAACAACTCAAGGCTTAATTTGTTTTCAAGTCCTTTCAGCTTGAGAATTAGCTAGTTAGTCTTTCCTTTTAGTTTTGTAACTTTTGGTCTTTGCACATTTTGCTACAAAACTTTAATTAGTTGATGATATACTAATTAATTGCTCATTATAATAACATAATATTTTGTCTTCTCAACTTGCTCTTTGAAATCTTCTTTACAACTCTCATGCTAAGAGAGTTTTGGCCACTGAATGTAACAGTGCAAATTTCAGATTCTCTTCTGAAAGCAATTTTGATCTTTTCTTTATCCACTTTCTTTTGTTTTCTTCGTTGATGAAATCTTTAATATCTTCTCACAGCTCATCTTCTATCATTGCATTAAATCTATATATACTTTTTTATAAT
>NW_006399923.1:5103082-5114794 GCF_000299155.1 Elephantulus edwardii | reverse complement strand
TCCCTCTCCAAGGACCCATCCCTCCTGGCAACATGTCCAAAGTATGTCAGATGAAGCCCCAGAATCCTTGCCTCCAAGGAGTACAGAACTTAAAAATCCTAGTCTCCAAGATGAGACTTGGTTTCATTCTCTGCAAGACAAATCTATTTCTTCTCTTGGTGGTTTGTGATATGTCAGACAAAGCCCCAGAATCCTTGCCTCCAAGGAGAAGCCTGGTTTAACCCTCTCTAGGATGAATCTATTTGTTTTCTTAGCAATCCATGGTGCACTCAATACTCTTCTCCAGAACCACAGCTCAAAGGCATCAATTCTCCTTCTATCCTCCCTAGTCATTTTCCAACTCTCTGATGCATAACAAGTGATTGCAAAGACCATGGCTTGTATCAGACATACCTTAGTCTCCAGAGTGATACCATTGCTCTTCAGTACTTTGGAGAGGTCCCAGCAGCAGACATTCTGATAGCAATACGTCTTTTAATTTCCTGGCTGCTGTTGCCAAGAGTGTTGACTGTGGAGCCAAACAGAGTAAAGTTGTTAACAATTTGAATCTCTTCATTATCTGTCCTGATGCTGCCTGTTAGTCCAGTAATGAGAATCTTTGTCTTCTTGACATTAAGCCTCAATTCATATTGAAGACTGCAGTCCTTGACTCTCTGCAGCAAGCGTTTCAGGTCCTCCTCAGTTTCAGCAAGCAGGGTTGTGTCATCTGGATAATGCAGATTGTTGATAGGTCTTCCACCAATCCTGACGCCACACTTCTCCTCATAGAGCCCAACCTCCCATAATCTGTTCTGAATACAGGTTAAAAAGGTATGGAGAAAGGACACATCCCTGGCATACACTCTTCCCAGTTTTGAACCATGCAGTGTGTCCTTACTTTGTTCTGAAGTTTGCCTCTTGTTCCAAGCATAGGTTTCACATTGGCATGGTCACGTGTTCTGGGATTCCCATTCTTCTCAGAGTCTGCCACAGTTTGTTATGATCCACACAGTCAAAGGCCTTTGCATAGTCAATGAAGCACAGATAGTCATTCTTCTGGTATTCCCTGCTTTCAGCTAAGATACATCTAACATTAGCTACAATATCCCTAGTACCATGACCCCTTCTAAACCCATCTTGGACTTCTGGCAGTTCTCTGCTGATGTGCTGTTTCAGTTGTTTTTGGATAATCATCAGTAGAATCTTGGTTGCATGTGAATTCATTAATATTGTTCTGTAGTTTCCACACTCTGTTGGGTCACCCTTCTTTGGAATGGGAACAAATAGAGATTGAATAGTCTTTTTTCCTTTCAATGATTTGAATTATTGCATAAAAGAGAACCAAGCGACTGTCAAAGAAACAGAAGTCATTTGAAAATTCATGTCAAAGTTTTCTAGATGTTAAAAACAGAATTTCTAAAAAAAAAAACCCCGCCAAAACCAGAATTTCTGTACCCAGAGTTTATTGTCTAGGTTGCAAGATAATTGTGAAAATTGTAATGAGGAGGAAAGGAGGATGTGTGCACTCTAAATGGCCAAGTCTGTATTTTGTTTATATTTATAAAGTATTCTGTGCTAGATCAACTCATCCTCAATTTACTACTGATAGATTTAGTGATTAATGCTTATTCAGCATCGTTTGTAAACATGAAAACAGATGAAGTCACAGACACTCTATGTTGTCATATTTAAGCCGAAGACATGGTTTGACTTAATTCATGAACTGGAAGCACAAATTAATGAAGAACTTAATATTGGAAATTTAATGGAATATAGAAACTTCATCTTTCTTATGTGCAGTTGAATGCATAAAACTCATAGCTACCCAGTGTACAGCAGCTCTGAACCCTACTCTATCTTGAGCTAATTTCATTGTCCCCAAAAGATCTGCCCCCATTACCCGAGTCACTGAGTCAATCCATCTCATCCAGGGTCTTTCTGTCTTGTGCTCTTCCTCGAACCTTTGAAGAATGGATTTTCTTTTCCAAGGACTTGCCTTTCTTGGCAATATGCTCAAAGTATATGAGACTGAGCTTCAAAATCCTTTCTTCCAAGAAGCAGCCTGGTTTTACCTTCAGGACAAACCTGTTTATTCTCTTAGTAGTCCATGACACATTCAGTAGCTTTCTTCATCACTAAAATTCAAATGTATCAATTCTCATTCTATCATCTTTAGTCATTGTCCAGATCTCTGATGCATATCAAGTAAGTGCAAAAAAACATGGCCTGGATCAAGCATACCTCAGCCTCTAGACTGAATTTGTTGCTCCTCAGTGGTCAGGAGAGCTCTCTGACAGCAGATTTTCCAAACACAATCTTTTCATGTCCTGACTACTGGTAGCATAGTGTTAATTGTAGAGCCAACCAAACTGAAGCTGTGAACAATGTCAGACTCTTCCCCATCTATCACGATGCTGCCAATTGACTGGTGAAAATCTTTGTTTTCTTGATGTTGAGCATCAATCCATACTGAAAGCTTATGTCTTTCACCATCTGTAACCAATTCCTCTGGTTCTCCTCCATTTCAGCGAGCAATATTGTGTCATCTGCATAATGCGGGTTATTAATGAGTCTTTCTCCAATACTATTACCACATTCCACCTCATAGAATTCAGCCTCCTGAAAGTTCTGTTCTGCATATAGCGTGAAAAGGTATGAAGGGAGCATGAATCCCTGGCCTATACCTTTTGAATAGTACAGTGTTTCCTTGCTCTGTTCTGATGACTTTATTCCTGGTCAAAGTATGGTTTCCCATAAGCACAATCAAGTGTTCTTGGATTCCTATTCACCTCAAGGTTAGCCACACTTGTGATCCACACAGTGAAAAATTTCTTTAAGTAGCCAAATAAAAACAGACAATCCTGTGGTACTCTCTGCTTTCATCTAAGATCCATCTAACACTGGCTGTAATGTTCTTAGTGCTTAGGCCTCTTTTAAACCCAGCTGCACATCCAACAGTTCATGGATGATGTGTTGTTCCAGTAGTTTTTGGATAATTTTCAATAGGATCTTAATTGTATGTGATATTAATAATAATGTTCTTTAATTTTCACATTCTGTTGGGTCATCTTTTCTTTGAATGGAAATAAATTTCCAGTCAATTGGTCACGTGGTTGTCCTCCAGATTTCTTGTCAAAATCTGGTGAGCAAGTCCAGGGCTATATCTGTTTGTTGAAATATGTCAATTGATATGCTGTCTATTCCTGGGGTCTTGTATTTTGCTAATTCCTTCAGAACAACTAGAACTTTCTCCTCTATCACCACAGGCTCTTGATCATGTGAGTTGTTTTTTTTTTTAATTCCATAAAATTCTTCTGTGATAGCCAATCATTTTTGGTATGGTGACTCTGTGTTCCCCTTCCAACCTTTTTAAATGCTTCCTGGTCCCTTCAACATTCTGTACACAGCATCCTTAAGTATTGTAACTCGAGCCTTGAATTTGTTCTTTCAGAAATGCTGAACGCATTTTTCTCTTTTGATTTTCCCAACTTCACCTTTTCGCACATTTCATTATAATACTTTGCTTTGTCTTCCTGAGCTGTCCTTTGATATCTTCTGATCAGGTCCTTCACGTCTTGAATTTTTGTTTTGCTTGGGCTTCTAAGCACTCTAGTGCAATATTCAGAGTCTCTTCTGATGTTGCTCTTGGACTTTATGTCTTCCTCTGTTTTTGTTAAGATTTTTTGCAATCTTCATGGATGATATTTTTGTTATCGTCCCTCAGCTCATCTAGTCTTCACTCATTCGTATTAGGCCTCAAACATATTTCTGAGAAGGTCTTTAAATTCAGGAGCTATAGACTGAAGGTCAAACTTCCATTTCCATGGATTTGATTTTATATTCTTTAGCTTCATTTTGAAATTGCATATGAATAGTTGATGGTTTGACACACAATCAGCACCTGGCCTAATTTTACAGGTACTGTTGAGCTTTTCCAATGATTTTTTCCCACAGATGTAATAAATCTGATTCCTGTGTAGGTTGTCAGGTGAGGTCCATGTGTATAGTCTCCATTTGCATTTCTTATAAAATGTATTTGCAATGAATAAATTGCTGACTGTACAGAATTCTATCATTCTGTCTCCAGCCTCATTTCTGTCACTAAGTCCATGTTTTCCTACCACTGATCCTTCTTTGTTCCCAAATTTGCTTTCCAGTCATTACTAATGTTACTTGGTTGTCTGTTTGATTGATTTCTGATTGCAACACTTGGTAGAAGCCATCAATTTCCTCCTTTTTGCATAAATTTGAATGATAATGGTATTGACAGGTCTTCCTTGTGTGCATATTGATATCATCTGTCACTCATAACATTGTCTCTCAAGATAACTCTAGAAATGGTCTTTTGAACTACAAATATGACCCCATTTTTTTCTTACCTTTACATTTCCAGCATAGTAGATCATATGGTCACCTGATTCAAAATGTCCCACGACAACTTCATTTTGCCAATGCCTAGTATGTCAATATTTATGCGTTACATTCCTTCCTTAACAGTCTCCGATTTTCTCACTTTTAAGTTGCTTTCTAGTTGCACTTTATTCAAACAGATTCAAGTTCCTTTGATGGTTCAGGGTATATTCCCCGTTTTTCACTAGCATTACTGTACAAAGATATCGGTTATTTTTCAGTCATCCTTATCCAGTTGTTATTAGTTGCTCACTGAGTTACTTATGACTCAGCAACCCAGTATAAATAGTTCTGAACCCTGCTTTATACTGTGCCAACTTTATTGTCTCTGACACACTTATTCTATGACCCCAGCTACTAAATCAATCAATCTCCTGGAGGGTTTTCTTCTCTTGCTTGCACTGTTCCTTCACCCTTCAAAGCATGATGTTCTTCTCCAATGACTGGTTCCTCCTTGAAACATGCCTAAAGCATATCAGATAAAGTTTCAAAATCTTTACTTTCAAGGAGCAACCTAGTTTCACCCTATCTAGGATGAACCTGTTTGTTCTCCTAGAAGTCTATAATAATATTCAGGTATCTTCTCTAGCACCATGGCTCAAAGGTGTCAATTTTCTTTCTTTTTTTTAAAATTATTATTAAATTTTATTAGTTTTAATGAACATTTACAGAGATTTTGGGTTTCTTCCCACCCCACCCCCTCGAATGTCTGTTTTAATTGCCCAGTTGCCACAGTGCTTGTCAAAGCTAGTTCTGATTAATCTCCTTTGTCAGTGTGTCCTTTACCATTCCCTATCACTCCTCCCTGAGAGAGACTTCACCCTGATTCATAAGGAAAAGGGGATGGCGTATTCTCTTAGCTACTTCCTGCTGAAAAGGGACACTGTGGGTTTCAGGGTGAAGATCTTCTCTCACTACTCTAAAGGGCCCCTTTGACAGTAGGAAACACATGGACTATTATGGAGATTGATTTTGGAATTTAGATGCACCGTTATCAATTGTGATTAGCCGTACATGTTCATATCCTTGAAGATGTATCATGGAAGTGTTGCAGCCTAGAAGACAAAAGTCAATTCTCCTTATATCATCCCTAGTCATTGTCCAACTTTCTGATGCATTATGAGTAATTGCAAAGACTATGGCCTGAATCAAGGTACATCTTAGTCTCCAGAATGGTGTGGTTGTTCTTCAGCACCTTGGAGAGGTCTCTGAAAGCAGATTTTCCCAGTGCAATTTGGCTTTTAATTTCCTGGTTGCTGGTATCAAGAGTGTTGATTGTGGAGCCAAGCAAACTGAAACTGTTAACAATCTAAATGTCTTCACCATCTATAATGAAATATTATTCAGTACATATATACTGTTGCTTATTCAGTTGTTATGTGCTGTTGAGTCACCTGTGACTCATAGAGACCCTTTGTACAGCAGCTCTGAAGCCTGCCCTGTCTTGAACCATTTTCACTATTTTTTAACACCAACTTTCATTGCCCCAGTTACTATATCAATTGATCTTATCCTTCATCCATCTGAACATCATGTTCTTCTCCAAGGACTTGTCTCTCCTGGCCAACTGCCCAAAATATATGAGATGAAGGAGCATCAAAATCCTAGCTTCCAAGGTGAAACTTGGATTCACCCTCTCCAAGATAGATCTATTTGTTTTCTTGGTAGTCAATGGTATGCTCAAGACTCTTCTCCAGAACCATAATTTGAAGGCATTGATTCTTTTCTGTCATCCTTAGTCATTGTCCAGCTCTCTGATGCATAACTTATTCAGTACATATGTTAATAACATATATATGGATATAAAGTAATTGAAAATATCATGGCTTGAATCCTCAAAGTGACATACTTGTTCTTCACCACTTTTAAGGATTCCTTTGCAGCATACTTGTCTCATACATCATATAATTCCATGTCTCAATTGCTAGGTCCATGAATGTTGATTGTGTATCTAAAGAAATGGAATAATTGACAATTTCAATCTTTTGTATCTTTTAAAAAATACTACTTACTGTTTCAGTTGTGAGAAGTTTTGCTTGCTTTTTAAAAAAATTTTATTGGGAAAAACATATTGTGGGTACAAGGAGGTGAAGTTTGGGGCAGAAGGGTAAGGATGGGCAGGGATGAAAATTGCAGGGGTGCAGTTGCAGAGCTGCACAATTTGTTTGGTGGAAGGAGCGGAAAAGGATCCAGTGGGGACCAGATGCTACAGGGGAATGGTAAGCATTTTCCAATGGTGATTAAAGCAACTGTCTTATTGATTTTGGAACTGGATGCCGACTCTCTGGCTTCTTCATGCTGAACAGGTGCATTGATATGAAGGGGGAAAGGGAGGACACTTTATCACCTTACTGGTGATCTTGGGTTAAAGCTGCTTGCTTACTTGTTCTGTTAGAAGATATTTTCCTGGCATTTGGTCCCCTCTGGACTGCAAAGTGTTTTCCCAGGTGGGTCCAGTGGGGATGGCTGGTTGAACCCAGAGGCTCCATCCTCCTTTGCTTCCTTAGCTGTCAGTTGTATTTCATTTCTGTCACTGGCACTGGGTTCAGGGTCAGGTCTGGAGTAAAACTCAGTGTTAGGGTTACCTATAGGAAATGGAGCAAACCTAGAGAGAACAAACTTGTGAGTTACAAATAGAAGGGCTTTGGGGGGTGTTACTTTCAGTTTACTGGGGGAGAAGGTGGTGGAAAGTAGCCTAGATAAAATTCTCTGGATACTCTAGGCATTTTTTTCTATCCAGGGGTCAGATGGCACAACCTGGGGATGGAGGAGTTCACCCTGAAGGCTGTGACAGCTCGCCCCAAGCAGGGGGCCAAAGATGGTCCACCCTGAGCAAAGGGCCGTGTTGGCTTACCCCGAGCTGGGGGCTGAAGACAGCCCGCCCCGGGCAAGGCAGCACCCCCCCAGGGGTTGGGTGGTACACTCTTCCTCCAATTTCTCCCACCCCAGTCTTACCCCTCGCCTGACCGAAGACTATGTGGCCAGGGACATCATCCCCAATTCCAGCACCACCACTTTTATCCCCCCCATAAGTGGTCATACTGTAATTTGAAGTAGGTGTCACTGCCCTCCCCCTTTATAAATGGCAAAGGGAACCTGAGAGTTGTAAACAGACTCCCCCCAGGTCTAAACAGCTTTTGGCAGAAGCAGTCAACAGATCAAAATATGTGGTGCATTTAGGATGTCGGTACTCTTGGACATGCTGCCACTGTTAAGTGTCATCAAGTAGACAACTCACAGTGACTTTCAACAATCCATTGTATCTGTGATCTTCTTCTCTGGCCTATCCAAGGAAACCCAAACCTGCAGATGGCGGGATGTGTGTCTCCCACAACTCCCAAGGGCGGCTGCCCACTTCTCTCGCTGCCACCATCTTGGCTCCAAGAATTCTCCCCAGAAAAAGTCCACTTTGTGGCAGTGTGGCAGCTCTGCTGCACCAATCTCTGGGAGGCCCTGTGCCTACCATCCATCTTGATGAGGGAATCCATGGGTTCCAGTGCAGGCTCACAGGAGGGGGCTGAGAGCTGCAGGACTCACCCATTCCTCCTTGGGAATCCTTGAATTCCTGTTGTTGAGCTTCAGTCTTCACTGAAGACCAGTCATCAACTGTTTAACTGTTCAATTATCAATAAACAGAGGTCTGTAGAAGATCTGTAGTGGCCCTCCTCCAAGTGATCTGCTGCTCCCACAACTCACCATGTTGTCTCCACCTCTGCCGCCTGATTTTTGCTTGCTTTATGTTCCATCGGTATATAAGGTTGTTGTTGTTACTAGTCATTGATTTTGAACTAACTCACAGCTGACTCTCCAGCAGACTTTTTAGGAATGGTAGTTTCTAAAGCTCAGGACATATTTGGTCATATTTTACCTGTAGAACAACTGAGGGGTTAAAACTGCTTGTCTTAGGGGTGACAGTACAGGTTCTTACTTACTAGATCACCAGAGTACTCCCATGGAAGGTTTCCTCAGTAAGTATTTCAAGTCCTGATCACTTTCCACAAGGAAGGTTGTGTCAGCTGTCTATGGCAGATGGTTAATGAGTCTGTGATATTGTGTTCTTCTCCCCTGTTGGTAATGCCCTGTGAGTAAAGTATTTGATATCAGTTTCCTGTTACTATCTCTTAGCCAAGGTAGTGTGAAGGTTCAGTAATTTCATAATTAAATCCCAGTGCTGAAAACTTTATAGTGAATACTTTGAATATCATAGGAATTGATATCTGAATTACTGGGAAAGCGTAGATGAAGATGAGAAGAATTGAAATGAAAATGCAGACAAACTGACATAGTGTAACATATATAAATCTATTTAATTTTTGTCAAGTTTTAGACACTGGAAATTATCAGACAGAATATGAATACTTCTCATTATTTTCCTTTATCCAGGATTTCTTCCGAAACTGAATATTTAGTGTTCCCCCCCCCCACCTCTTTTGGCCTTATTCTGATTCACATGCTTTACTTTTTAGCCTTTGTGCTAGAAATATTCCTTTACCTGGCATTTCAGGATTTCAAGACTATTAATTGTAACTGGATTTATTTTATCATTCAAACAATGTTTTTTCATGGAGAGATGACAAAAAGAATCTCAGAAAAAGCAAAGACAGTAAGGAATAACTAATGTTGAATAGAAATTGGAAGTTGTCATAGAGGAGATTTTTTTTCCCCTTAAAGTAATTTAGAAAAGTAAAGACACATTTGATAATTTAATCGAACCTGTCTTTACTTCTCTAAATTACTTTAAAGGAAAAAAAAAGTCTGTCTTGGAGAGAGTGAAACCAAGTCTTTTCTTGGAGGTTAGGATTTTGAAGCTCCACCTCACTTCCTTTGGGCACGTGGCCAGAAGAGATCGGTCCTTGGAGAAGGACATCATGCTGTGACCCTGGATGAGATGGATTAACTGGGGCAGTGTGGGTTGGTGTGTTGGAATTAGTGAGAATGGCTCGGGACAGAGAACGGTTCAGAGCTGCTGTGCATAGTGTCATTATACATAGCAGGCTACTAAATGGCACATAACATGTTATGACAGGTTTGGAAACAGGAGTGGCATCCACTTCCTGAAGAACATGCCTCTGGACACTCTATGAACTTTGATAAATGTCGTTAGTTGTAGAGGCACTTCAGGCCTTTGGTTCATAGGGTTGCCATGAGTTGTACTCAACTTGAAGGCAATCAACAACAACAACTATGACATGTTGGATAAGAATCATTATATGTGGGGGGTGGAAATCTGTTCTTCATTTATTGTAATTATTCCTTTCTTTCCCATGGTATATTCTTTGTTTCTTATATATCTGTCCAAGTATTTCTCATTTATGTTTAAAGACAATTTATTCATTTAAAGATAATTAATTCCAATATCCCAGGTTATTCAAATTTCCTTTTAAGGTAAGTTATAAAATATCAGTAGAAGCTAGGAATTTGGATAACTAATAAATTAGGACTATAAATACATTTGCATCTAAGGTTTGAACCCACAAGCTTCTCAACAAGACAAAGATGGAGTAATGTTCTCCTGAAAATATTTAAAGCCTGGTAAACCTAATGCAGAGTCACTATGAATCAGAATTGTTTTGTAAGCAGAGAGATTAGCAATAAGTCATCAGGTGTATGACCTTGGTGGAATAATATGTATGTATTAGGTTGTTAAGGGAAAGATTGTCAGTTTATTGCCATTAGAGACTCCATAAAAGAAAGATGAACACTCTTCTTCTATTAAGACTTACAGCCTTTAAAACAAGGTTGCTGTTATTGTGTACCATTGAGTTAGAACCAACGCACAGCTGGACCTCCAGCAGGTTTTCAGAGGCAGTCACACAGGAGGAGAGTGTCCATCCTTCTCCCGCAGAACAGCTGAAGGATTCAAACTGCATACCTTCCGCATTGCACCAAAGCTTCTTACCACTAAGCCACCAGAGTGGAGAGTAATTACTTAACATAAATAAGCCTGATAATTTTTTGAGTTGGTATTAAGGAAATTGTACTGTATAGGATTATTACCAAAAAAGAATAGCAGCAAGGGCTTATTGCAATTCACACAATTTACTGGGGACAGCGAAAAATTAAACCCATTTATAATTTCACGTAAAAGCAATGCAAAAAGTTAAGCCATAAAAGCAATTCAAATCTTTACAATTAACCAAACAATTTTGTCTGACAACTAATTATTCATAGCCAGTTTTCAAACAAGTGGAATGTTGATGACAGAGGACATTTCCTCACAGGAGTCTGCAGGGGGCTGTGAAGAATGGAGAGATATTGGACAGTGAAGAGCCTTGTACGCCTTAATTGGCTCTGAGTTTTCATGTGAGGGGCCAGTTTAATATGACATTCTCTTATGGGTGTCAAAGTCTTGTAGCGTCAGGTGACACCAACTAGAATTTGTCTGAGTCTACTGTTGTAAATAATTTCTAGGTGTGTTAAATCATCTTTCAGGTGTTCATTCCCTAGATTAGCTCATTGCTGTCCCAAAAGACATAAATTAGGAGTGCAGCTAAAACTGAGGTGTTTTCTTTTTAGATTAAAAAATTTGGTCTGTGGGATTTATATAGCATATTCTGATTAATGCATTAGGTTTCAAGGTCTCAAATAACAACTTTTGTTTAAAATATGATGTCTCTGGGTACGATGTGATGTTTCTGACTAGTACAGGCTGAGAACATCCCAAAAATTCTCCCCTTAGCCTAACCTGTCTGACACACGCTTGCTAACTTATTCTAAATGTTAGCTTTGTTAGCTTCATTCTATGTTTCTAACAATGTACTGTTAACACTGACACACACTTGCTTATTGTTTTCTAATGTTTTAAATCATAACTTTACACACTTTGTATTCTTACCATATACTCTTAAGAATAATATAAACTTGTTAACTTCTAATATTCGAAACTTAAACTTCATTTGTATTTCTACCACTCTGATAGGCAACATGTCACCACATTCTTATCTCATTTCACAAAACTATCCATTTGCCTATCCACAACACAAAAAATCCCTTCTAGTCAGACATGACACAGCAAATTTACACTCCTTTCTTAATGCAATTTTAGATAAGTTTATATATATATATATATGTATTTGTTGTTGTTGTTATGTGCTGTCGAGTCATTTACAACTCATAGCGACCCTATGTACAACAGCCCTAAACCATGCTCTATCCTGTGCCAATCTCATTGCCCCTGACACACCCATCCTGAGTACCCCAGTCACTGAATAAATCCACCTCATAGAGGGTCTTCCCCTCCTGCGCTGTCCCTCCACTGTACCCAGCATGATGTCCTTCTCCAAAGACCTGTCTCTCCTTACAACATGTCCGAAGTATGTCAGA
>NW_006399923.1:5096399-5102074 GCF_000299155.1 Elephantulus edwardii | reverse complement strand
CAAATTTTACAATTTTCGCTTTGAGTATCCCGTACCACTATTCTCAAGGGGATGCCTTTGAACTGTGGTATTGGAGAAGATTATTGAATATACCACGGACTGCTAAGAAAACAAACAGGTTCATCCTAGAGAGGGTTAAACCAGACTGCTTTCTTGGAGGCAATGATTCTGAATTTTCGTCTAACATATATTGGACATGTTTCAAGGAGTGACCAGTCCTTGGAGAAGGACGTCATGCTTGGGAGGGTGGAGAGGAAGGCCCTCTATGAGGTGGATTGATTCAGTGACTGGGGTAATCAGAGTGGGTGCGTCAGAGATGCTGAGATTGGCACAGGACACAACAGGGTTTAGGGTCACTATGAGTCGCAGGCAACTCAACGGCACATAACAAAAACAACATCAGTGGTAAGAAACTGTTGCAATCTCAGAGGAATATGGTTCTAATTCATTAGTTCCTGTATGAGAGAAGGATAAACTACCCTTGTGATTTATACTGCTTCTGAAAACCTCGGGTGGGTCAGCTATGAGTTGAATCCAATTATATGGCATACAAAAACATTATTGTTGTTAGTTGTGCTATTGCTTTCTTTGGCAAAGAATATCTACTGACACATAGATAATAAATGACCTATTATTGCCATGAAACTTGTATAAAAGAGAGTTGATTTGTAACCCTATTATTCTAAGTGCAAAGCCTCTGAGAATCACTAAATTTTCTGAAATTTGCACATTATATTTTATCAGAACAACAGAGAAAAAAATACCTCAAATAATGAAAATAATTGGCAATAACAATAATAGAAAATATTCTTGATTTCCCTCCCTATTTTTGCTATTACTTTCTAAATATTAAGTATGTAAATTAAAGAATTATTTCCTGGGGAAAAAAACCCAAAATAAAATATGATCATATGTGATGCTTCATTGTTCACAGTTAGTTTCCATGTGCCATCAATTTGGAACTGAACCATAACTGACCCTCCAGCAGGTTTTTCAGAGGCAGTCAATCACACTTGAGGAGATTGTTCATCCTTCTCCCACGGAGCACCTGGTGGCATCCAACAATGTGCCTTCGGGATTTCAGCCCAGCTTCTGACCACGAGGCCACCAGAGCTCCCTACTGTTAATAACACTAGCAATATAGTCACATTCTAGCAATACACTCTAACACTCAACTTTAAATAGAAGATGCTTGCAAAAGTACAATTTTAGGTAAGATTCCGAGTGGACTTAGGGAGAGGGATTGCATAGCAATGAAAGAATTTATCTTTTACTTTTCAAGGAAAAGAGTGAATTGGGGGGCAGAGGGTGGGCAAAGAGAAAAGTGCAACAATGAATGAATTGAAATCCAAAGTCTCAGTAACTTTCATTAAAATTAATAAAAAAACTAAATCAATCAAAAATCATTCTAAAAATTAAAAAAATAGTAAAAAAATTAAAATGTACATCATTTCATACTTGTTCCTATACTTGGACCATGAAGCAGTCCTTATAACAGAGCAAGGAAATACTTCATGGTTCAAGATCAGGAAGGAAGTGTGTCAGGGATGCATCTTGTCTTCATACCTTTTCAACCTATATGCAGATCAGATCATTCAGAAAGCAGGGCTTTATGAGAAGGAATGTGGAATTAGGATTAGAAGTAGACTCATCAACAATTTACATTATTCAGATGACACAAACTTTCTTGCTGAAATTAAAGAAGATCTTTAGTTCTTGCTACAGAAGGTCAAAGACTACAGTCTTCAATATTGATTGAAACTTATCATCAAGAAGACAAAGATTTTCACTGCTGGGAAATTTGATAGCGCCATATCTGATAGACAGAGAAGAGATTGAGGTTGTTAAGAATTACAGCTTGCTCATCTCCACAATCAACACTCTTAACCCCAACAGTTAGAAAATCAAAAGAATAATTACATTGTGAAAATCTGCTGTCAGGGACCTCTCCAGAGTACTTAAAAGCAGCAATATCAGTCTAGAGACTAAGTGTGCCTAATCTAGGCCATGGTCTTTGCAATTACTTGCTATGCATCAGAGAGCTGGACAATGACCAAGGGTGACAGAAGAAGAATTGATACCTTTAAATTGTTGTGTTGGAGAAGTATCTTGAACATACCTTCAACTGCCAAGAAAACAAATAGATCTGTCTTGGAGAGAATGTAACCACGTTTCTCCTTGTAAGCTAGAATTTTGAAGCCCCATCTCATATATTTGGGGCACATGGCCAGGAGAGACCAGTCCTTGAAGAAAAAGGACATTATGCTTGGAATAGTGGAGGGACAGCACAGGAGAGGAAAACTCCAGATGAGATGGATTAATACAGTAACTGGGGCAATGGGGGTTGGTGTGTCAGAATTAGTGAGACTTACTCAGGACAGGTAAGAATTCAGGGCTGCTGTACATAAGGTTGCTATGGGTCTCAGGCAATTCAGCAACACATAATCACAACAACTATTGGAATTTCACTATGTAATTGTTATTTTTATGTGCTTTTGAACTTCTTGCAACGCATAGCCACCCTATGTACAGAAGCCCTGAACCCTGCTCTATCCTAAGTCAATTTCTTTTTTTTCCCCACTATACCTAACTGCATCACCACATTTACAGAGTCAATCCATCTCAATCAGAGTCTTCCTCTCTTATGCTGTTCCTTTATCCTTCTAAGCATGATGTCTTTCTCCAATGACTGGTGCCTCCTGGCAATATGCCCAAAGTATGTGAGACTGAGCCTCATAATCCTTACCCCCAATGAGCAGCTTGGATTCAACCTCTCTAAGACAGAACTGTCACTGGAGTATTTGCTGACACAAGTGGCAGATCACCTACCCTGAATTTCAGGTGGGGGGAGTTTCGAAGTCTGTTGTCTTACATTCTGTCTCCTCATGCCTTAAAAACCCTAACAGTACTCCTTCAGATTCTGTTTCCAAACTATTTTCAAAACTGTCCGTGTCCCACAGGGAAGATACTATAGCAGTGGAGTGATGGATGAGAAGGAAATAATTTTTCTATCCTAAAGGTGGTCTGTCCATTTGCTGTACAGAGGTAACTAGTGATTACTGTGATGCTGAACACTGTGACACTGATGTGTTAAATGTGATAATGGTGGACAGTGTCTGGTGGAGCTCCCAGATTAAAACAGGCTTGGAAGCAGGAGTGGCATCCACTTCCAAAATAGCTTGCCTCCAGAAACTCTATGAACTTAGAGAAACGATGAATGTTATAGAAGTGTTCAAGTCTTTGATTCTCAGGGTCGCTATGAGTAATCTAGGATTCGACGGAACTTAACAATAACAACAAGAAGACAGAACTGTTTGTTATCTTGACAGTTCTTGATATGTTCAACACTCTTCTCCAGCACTATGACTTAAAGACATCAATTCTTCTTTGATCCTCCTTATTCATTGTTCAGATTTCTGATGCATAACAAGTAATTGGGAAGACCAAGGCCTGGATCAAGTACACTTTACTTTCTAGACGATATCACTGCTCTTCAGTACTTGGAAGAGGTTTCTGACGGCAGATTCTCCAAGTGTAAATGTCTTTTGATTTCCTGGCTGCTGGCACCGAGAGGTTTGATTATAGAGCCAAGCAAGCAGAAGCTGTAGACTGTCTCAATCTCTTCTCTGTCTATCATGGTGACGCCTCTAAGGTTAATTTATTTTAAATATGTTCTCATTTGTTTTGAAAAGTGAGACAACTTGAGTATATACTATTTTAAATTTTAGTAATTAATTTTTATTCCAACTTAATACTTTAGTGATAAGATTAATACAACTTTAAAAAAATTAAAAAAACCAAACTAATAACGTGTAATATTCCAAAATAAAAAAAACCAAAAACTAATAAACATATAATATTCCAAAATAAAAAAAAAGAATAATACAACTTTTAGTTCAATGATACTTCATGTTTTCATTATTTAATGTATTTTTAAAAAAACAAAGAAATCTGTCTCAGAAATTGTTCAGTGAGGAAGGGTGACTTTACAGGCAAGAGTGGAGAAAATTTGAGCATGTTAGAATCAGAAAAGGACAGAAGGTCAGACAGAGAAGGAAAGGAATATCCTCGAAGAGCTAGCCTGACACAATGACACATACCTGCTTTTCCAGATCAATGGAAGCCGCCACTCAAAGCTACAATGTTCAAGATCTGTCATGCAGTAAGAACAGAAAAATGGAGTTAGTTGGTGCCCAAAGAGGAGGGTGGCCTTTCAGGTTGACTGGTAGAACAGGACTACTAGAAACAGAACTAAAATTAGAGCTGAAATCCAGACCTGCCTAACTTGCATTTAAGAAGATTAAAAAATCAAGATTTTGGAGGTTCAGCAGTATGAGACATGATGAAATTTGGTTTTGTGCCTTTTATATTTTTATAAAAAGCCAAATTATTGCATTTTAACTTTTTCTCTGCAAAAAAGAAGGCTGTTATTTGTACTCTCCTTCTAATGTTGTTTTTATGTGCCATCAAGTCACCTGTGACTCATAGCAACTCTATGTGCAACCACCCTGAAGCCTGCCTTATCCTAGGCCATTCTCACTGACTCCAACACACCTACCTTCATTGTCCTACTTATTGTATCTATCCATCTCATCCAGGGTCTTCCTCACCTGCACTGTCTCTCCACTTTTTTGAGCATGATGTCCTTCTCCAGTGATTGGTCCTGCCTGACCACATGCCCAACCAATTATGTGAGATGGAACTTTAAAATCTTAGCCTCCAAGATGAAACTTGGTTTCACTCTCTCCAAGACAGGCCTATTTGCTTTCTTGGAGGTCCATGGTAGAGTCAAGACCCTTCTCCAGCACAAAAACTCAAAGACAACAATTCTTCTATCATCCTCAGTCATTATCCAGCTCTCTGATGCATAGCAAGTAATGACGAAGACCATGGAATGGATCAGGTTCCCCTTAGTCTTTAAACTGACCCAGTATTCTGCAAAGTTCCCTGACACCAGATTTCCCTAACACAATTTGCCTTTTGATTTCCTGACTTCTGGTCCCTAAAGTGTTTGGCATGGAGCTGAGCCTGCAAGAAAAAAAAAAAATCAAAACAACAACAACAACAAAACAACCTGCCCAAACCAAAAAACCTTTGTGCATTTTAAAAGCCACTCTTTCCGGTATTTCTATTATAACAACACTAAATAATTAAGATACTTTTCATAATCTTTGCTTCTTAGGAGGACTCTGGCTGAAAGTTTCCTTACCTTCAAGGAGCAGCCTGGTTTCACCCTCTCCATGACAAATTTATTTGGTCTCTTGGCAGTCCATGGTTTGTTCAATAATCTTCTCCAGCAGAACAACTCAAAGGTATCAGTTTTTCTTCTGTCATTATGATTCATTGTCCAGCTCTCTGATATGTAGCAAGTAATTGCAAAGACAGTGACCCGAAACAGGCACACTTAGTCTCTAGACTGACATTGTTGCTTTTCAGCACTCTGGAAAAGTACCTGACAACAGATTTACCTACTGCAATTCGTCTTTTGATTTTCTGATTGCTGGTGCCAAATTTTTTTATTTTTTTTATTTTGGAGCTGAGTGAACTGTAAGAGTTAACAGTATCCTGCGCTTTTTTGGGGTGCATTAGTCTATAGATATCTATGAGGTCAAGTTGGTTTATTGTGTGATTTAATTCTTCAGTATCTCTGTTGAGTTTTTTTCTGGTAGTTCTAT
>NW_006399923.1:5088130-5089212 GCF_000299155.1 Elephantulus edwardii | reverse complement strand
TCAGGGATGTATTCGGTCTCCATACCTTTTCAATCTGTATGCAGAACAGATCATCCGAGACGCTGGGCTATACGAAGAAGAATGTGGCATCAGGATTGGTGGAAGAATCATCAACAACCTGCGTTATGCAGATGACACAACTCTGCTTGCCGAAACTGAAGAGGACCTGAAGCACTTGCTGCAGAAGAGCAAGGACTACAGCCTCCTCTATGGACTGAAACTCAACATAAGAAAACAAAGATACTAACCACTGGGCCAATTGGGAGCATCAGTATGGATGGTGAATAGATTGAGATAGTTAACAGTTTTAGTTTATTTGGCTCCATGGTCAACACGGTCAACAGCAGCCAGAAAATCAGGAGATGAATTGCATTGGGAAAGTAGTCGGCTGTGAGGGACCTCTCAAGAGAACTGAAGAGCAACGATGTCAGACTGGAGACTAAGGTGTGCCTGATCTGGTTATAGTCTTCGCAATTATGTGCTATGCATCAAAGAGTTGGACAGTGATAGAAAGAAAATTGATGCCTTAGCTGTGGTGTTGGAGAAGAGTGTTGAATATACCATGGGCTGCTAGGAGAACAAACAGGTTTGTCTTGGAGAGGGTGAAGTCAGAATGTTTCCTGGAGTCAATGACTCTGAAGCTTCATCTCACATATTTTGGGCATGTTGCAAGGAAGGATTGGTCCTTGCAGAGGGACATCATGTTTGGCAGAGTGGAGGGATGGCGAAGGAGAGGAAGACCTTTGATGAGATGGATTGATTCTGTGACTAGAGAGGTGGGAATAAGTGCGTTTGAGATGGCTAGGTTGGCACAGGATAGAAGAGCATATAGAGCTCTTGTACATAGGGTCACTATGAGTCACAAGCGACTTGATGGCACATAACAACAACAACAACAATTTTTTGTCAATGGCTTCAGTGCACCTTGAACGTCATCCTCCATTATCAATGCCTTTTGTGCATATGGTACTTACTGAAATTTTTCAGTGTAAACAAATTCTTTTAGGATATTAGTAATATTTTTTACTTATTGTGCCAAGAAATCTGGAGAACATCCACTTGGCCAACTAACTGGAAGAGAT
>NW_006399923.1:5083020-5086830 GCF_000299155.1 Elephantulus edwardii | reverse complement strand
GACTCGATAGCACATAACAATAACAACAACAATAATAAGTCAGTGTTATGCATTAACATAGTAAAATGTAAATTTGGGAGAACACTCAAAGATAATTTTTATTTTTAGCTCTATTTATTTTTCAAGCATATTTGAGGCATTTTTGATTCCTCTAACTGATCGTGTAGTTTGTCTAGAGGGAGGTATACATTTTTTGCAATGCATGGTCCTTTCAGACCTTAAAAAAAATTTAGGTAGGAAAAATATATATGACCTATGACTGATTTTGACTCACACTGAAGCAATATCCATCTGTATTTTTGTCATTGTTCCTTGATTTATATATGTTTACACCTGGTTAATAGTAACATACAGCATTTCCAGAAGTGCGAGATTTATTTATTCTGTTACAAGTTAGGGACTGCATCCTGATTTAAGATATTTCACTCACATAACTCCCCAGATCAGTATTCAGATGAACACTCTATTGCTGTACTTTGAAAACCTCGGATAATCTTTTTCAGTTCCGCAATCTTCTATCTGGATTTCTGTTCTTAAGGTTTGAAAACACTTGAGATCCCTGAATGCTTATCTCTTTGTCCTAAGCACAGAAAATCTCCATTATTTTCCTAAGTTCCCCTCTCCTCACCCAGTAAGCTTGGGAAGTTCTAGCTCTTTTTCTGAGAGTTTTCTCCCCATCTAAAGAGGACAAAATGGACCATAAGGGCACAGGGCCATGAGCTTCTTTCTGAAAGGGTCAGAGGAAGTGAGAATAGCCCAGTCTCTCACCACGCCAGAGTAGAAAGACGATAGACAGCCTATAAACCAGTCCCTTTGTGCCTCTAAAGCCACAGCAGAAGCCAAGTGGTTTATTTATTTATTGCTGAATCAGAGTTATGGTGCAAGCAATAGGGTTTATTAGGGAAGTGAGTGGTGGAGACAAAGAATATCTCATAATACAAGTTCAGGCTTTAGCCCATCAGTTCCAAGACAAAATTCATCAGTAAGTCCAACTTCAAGCTAACACTGCACTTCTTCAGATTTATTTTACTTTGTTCTACCTGTGTTCTCATCATATATAAAACATTATATTTTTCCAATATTTTGTTGTTTCAAGAGGAAAATAAACACTTAGACCTCTTCATGTCCCATCTTGCATTTGATATTTGAAATAAATAACTCTGTGCTCCAAATGTTTAAAAAATAGAGGTCATACTTATATCTTATTAAAGAACATAATATTTTCAGTCTATCTTCTAATCACAATTTTTCTATATTTTAACAAATTCAGATTAACTATTAAATGAAAATTTGATTTCAAAATGAGAAAAGTAATACAGCAAGGATATATATAATCTCTAGGAGTATAATTTTAAAAGGAGTGTAAGTAAAGAAAAAATATCAGTGTAAAGATGCTTATACAATGTTCTTATGATAGGGTAATATTTTCTGAGTTGATGTTTTCAGAGAATATAATAAATGTTGTGTATCTTATCAGTGCTTTAAGAAAGCATGCTGTCAAAGCCCTCTCCAAATTATTTAGGAGCAATGATATCAGTTTGAAGATTAAGGTGCATCTGATTCAAGTAAAATAAGATTAGGAATAACCTTTTCTCTCTCCTTAAAGTTTGACTTAGGTACCTGTATAGGATATCCATTGGATGTGCAGACTGCTTTTGCCAAGTTTGTCATTTTCACAATGTTGAATCTTCATATCCATGAACAGAATATATTTTTCCATTCCTCTTCAAGACCTTGTAGAAGTGTTATTCATAGTTTTCCTTTTTAGACCTTTTGTATCTCTAGTTAGGTTTATTCCTAAGTATTTCATCTTGTAAATGTAAATTGTAAATGGTATTGCTTTTCAAATTTTCTATTACAAATTTCCTTTTTTGCTAAAGAGATATTCAACTGAATTTTATTTATTGATCATTGTATCTTCCTACCCTACTAAACTGGTTTACTGGGTCTAAGAGGGTTTTTTGTTGAGTCTTTGGGGGTTTCTGTGTACACTGTTATATTATCTTCATACACCATTTGATTACCACTTCTTTGACAATTTAAATGTCTCATTTCCTTTTCTGGCCCATTTACCTAGAACTTCCAATACAGTATTGAATAGGAGTGGTGAAAGTGGACATTCTCACCTTGTCCCTGCTCACTAAGAGAATGACTTTAGTCTCTCTCCATTGAGAATGATATTGGCTCTTAGTTTTGCATATATACTTTTCACTATGTTGAGTAAATTCTTGTCAATTTCTATTATGTTGAGTGTTTTAATATGGAAAGAATGTTGGAGTTTGTTAAAGGCCTTATGAAAGCATGTTGGATTTTGTCAAAGATCTTTTCTGCATCAACTGACAAGATCATATGGTTCTTGCTCTTTGCTTTATTAATGTGGCAGATTTCATTAATTCTTTTTCTTTTGTTAAACCATATTTGCATGCTTGTTATGAATCCCATTTGGTCATAATGAATTATATATCTGTTGTCTCAGCAGTCCATGGTATGTTCAATACTCCTTTCAAGCGCCATAACTCAAAGGCATTGATTCTCCTTTCACCCTTATTCAATGTTCAGCTTTCAGACACATAGCAAGCAATTGAGAAGATCATGGCCAGGATCAGGCACACCTTAGTCTCCAGACTGACGTCATTGCCCTTTAGCACTCTGGAGAGGACACTGACAACAGATTTTCACAATCAAGCTCATCTTTTGATTTTCTGACAGCTTGTTCCAAGAGTGTTGACTGTGGATTTGAGAAAGATGAAATTTTTAAAAATCTCAATCTTTTTCTCCATCTATCATGATACAGCCTAATGCCCCAGCGGTGAGGATTTTTGTTTTCTTGATGTTGAGATGGTATACATATTGAAAGCAGTAGTCCTTAACCTTCTGCAGCAAACACTTCAAGTCTTCTTCAGTTTCAGGCAGCAAGATTGTGTCATCTGCATCATGAAGATTGTTGATGAGCCTTTTTTCCCAATCCTGATGCCACATAAATCCATACAGTCCAGCCTCCCAAATGATCTGTTCCACATAGATTGAAAAGAATACATTCTGGACGCACTTCTTTCTTGATTTTGAAACGTACAGTGTTTCTTGCCCTGTTTGGACATATTCCTGATCTAATTACAGGTTTCATATGAGCACAATCAAGTGTCCAAAAATCTTTCTTCTTCTCAAAATTGACCAGTTTGTTGTGGTTTATACAGTCCAATACCATTCTATAATCAATAAAACAAAATAAGCATTTTTCTATTATTCTCTACTTTTAACTAAGATCTATCTGACATCAGTAATGGTGTCCGTAGTATGACTTCTTCTAAACTCAGCTTGTATTTCTTACAGTTCTTTGTCAATGTAGTGTTCTAGTCACTTTTGGATAATCTGACATCCAGAAAATTTAAAGATGAAGTGCATTGGGAAAATCTGTTGTCAGAGACCGCTCCAAAGTACTGAACAGCAACGATATCAGTCTCAAAACTAAGGTGTGCCTGAAACAGGCCATCTTCTTTGCAAGTAATTGTTATTTTTGCTATCTTCACAATTAGTCGCTAAGCATCAGAAGCTGGACTATGACTAGGGATGATAGAAAGAGAACTGATTCCTTTAAGATGTGGTTCTGGTGGCCTATCGTGGTAATAAGCTGAGCTGTAATCCTAAAGGCACATGGTTCAAATCCACCTCTTCCGGAAATCAGCCCATCTATTTTTGGGCAATTGATTTTTGACAAAGAGATGAAATCAGTTAGGTGGGGAAATGACAGCCTTTTAAACAAATGGTGTTGGCAAAATTGGAAAACTATCTGCAGAAGAATTAAACAAGATC
>NW_006399923.1:5056840-5081237 GCF_000299155.1 Elephantulus edwardii | reverse complement strand
CTTTTTTATCATTTTTTTGGGGAATGGAAATAAATATGGATCACTTCAAGTCATTTGGCCAGTGAGCTGTTCTTTAGATGACTTAGCAAAGCTGGTGAGAACAAGACAGAAGTCAAATGAGACTCTGAATTGCATTGGAGAACTTGGAAAGCCAAAGCAAAGGGAACAAATCAAGAAATTAAGGAGCTTAACAGAAGATTTCAAAGGTCAGCACAGAAAGACAAAATAAAGTATTAGAATGAAATGTGCACAGAACTCAATTAAAAAAATCAAAAGGGTCAAACATTTTTGGCATTTCTTAAGCTGAAGGAACTGAAGAACTAATTTAAGCTTCAAGCTGCAATAGTTACGGATGCTTTGCACAGAATATTAAACGAGCCAGGAAACATTAATATAAGATTAATAGAAGATGGAAGGAGTGAGTATACAGAGTCACTGTACCAAAATGAATTGGCTAACACAGAAGATTTTCATGGAAAAATGGATGAGTATATGGTGATGAAGAAACATGGTTCTAGCTGACCTGAAAGAATTGGCAAAATTCAAGGCCCCAGAAATCGACACCATACCATTTAACATCTTTCAAAAAAACATATGCTGCCCTGGATATTCTCACTAAGTTGTGCCAAGAAATCTGGAGAACAACCACAGGACCAGCTGACTGGAAGAGATCCATATTCTCATTCCAAAGAAAGGTGCCCTGACAAAATAGAGAAATTATTAAACAATATTTTTAATATCACCTGCAAGCAAGATTCTGCTGAAAATTATTAACGAACTACTAGAATAAGCACATCAACAGAGAACTGCTAGGTGTACAGGCTGTTTAGAAAGGATCATGGTACTAAGGATATCATAACTAATGTTAGCTGGATCTTGGCTGAAAGCAGAGAGTACCAGAGGAATGCCTGTACTTCATTGACTATGCAAAGGCATCTAACTGTGCAGATCACAACAAACAGTGGCTAACTCTGAAAAGAATAGGAATTCCAGAACACTTGATTGTGCTTATGTGATACTATACTTGGACCAGGAGGCAGTCATAAGAACAGACCACGGAAACACTGCATGGTTCAAAATAGGAAGGATGTACACCAGGAATGTATCCTATCTCCATACCTTTTCAATCTATATGTGGAACAGATAATCCAGGAGTTTAGGCTCTATGAGGAGGAATGTGGCAGCAAGATTAGAGAAAGACTCATCAACAATGTAGATGACACAACCCTGCTTGCTGAAACTGAGGAGGACTTGAAGTGCTTGCTACAGAAGATCAAGGATTGTCACCTTCAATATAGATTGAAGCTCAACATCAAGAAAACAAAGATTCTCACCACTGGGCCAATTGTCATTATAATGATACACATTAAAGAGATGGAGGATTTTTTAGCAGCTTTAGTTTGTTTGACTCCACAATAAAAACTATTGATACCAGCAGCCAGGAAATAAAATGACAAATTGCATTGGGAAGGTATACTGTCAGGGGTCTCTCCAGAGTACTGAAGAGCAACCATGTTTGTCTGGAGACTAAGGTGTGCCTGATACAGGCCATGGTCATTGCAATTACTTGCTATTCATCATAGATTTGGGCAATGACTAGGGATGATAGAAGGAGAATTGATGCCTTTGAGCTGTGATGCTGAATAAGAATGATGAATATACCATAGACTTCTGGGAGAAGAAACAGGGTCATCCTAGAGAGGGTGAAACCAGGCTGCTCCTTAGAGACAAGGATTCTGAAGCTTTATCAGGAATACTTCAGTCATGTTGCAAGGAGAGGGACATCATAATTGGAAGGGTAGAAAAAAAAAAAGGAAAAAAAATTGGAAGGGTAGAAGGACAGTGCAATAGAGGAAAGCCCTGGATGAGATGGATTGATTCAGTGACTGGTGTAATATCAGAGACAATAAGGTTGGCACAGGATAGAGCAGAGTTCAGAGCTATTGTACAAAGTGTCTCTATGAGTCACTAGTGACTTGAAGGCGCATAACAAAAACAACAACTGGAAAGTTAATTTCTCACTTCATAGAAAAAATAATCACTAGAACCAGTTTAGAAAAAGGATTCTCATTGCTGAAGACTTATTGTAAACACAAAAATACTGACAGCTGGTGGTTATCTTTTCCCTTCAAGGCTGGGGCTTAGCTCTATAAGAGGGCAAGTCCTGATCATAAACCAGACTGTATTTGCATATAACAGTAGAATCTACTGTTTCCTACTTTAAATCCCTGTGTTAGCTTCTGTTCATTACTATTAAATGTTCTTTGTGGCATGTGGATATTTTTTGTATGTTTTGAGCTTTGTTTCATAATAAAGCGCTTTAATCTGTATTAAGATTTTGTTCAAAGAAAAGTCTGTTCTCCTCAGTTCTCCTCAATGATTTTCTTAATGTGTCTGGGAAATTATCTTCTTCCTCTTGCCTGGTATAAGCTGTTTTTCCTGTATCTTGGTTCTTTTTAAAGCCAAACCTTTGTCTAAAATTCACAATAAAAACATCTTTTGTTGGCATTAAATTCTCTGGTCTTTGATCCATCACCTCCTTTTGTTTTATCATACAATGATATTTTTTCTGTAAATACATACACACACACATATCTATCTCTCTATCTCTATCTCTATCTCTATCTCTATCTCTATCTATATCATCTATATCTATATCTATATCTGCCTTTCTTATAACAATCTTCTATTCACATACAAACTGCATTTTCAGTCTGAAGTAATAAAAAATAAATCCCAAAAAGTACAAAGTTTCACACCTGGCTGTATAGCTGAAGCAAATGCTTCACAAAGTACTTTTTTTTTCCCAACAATGATTCTTGGACAAGATTAATTTTCTTTCTTTGCTAAATAACCATAATTATAAACTTCAATACATTGTACATCTAAGTAAATATAACTTTATTTTTTTTTCTTGGTGTCTCTCTCCTTCTTGAAAAAACTTCTGTTCTAGAATAATAAGTGACACTTTTATGGGTCCAATACACAACTTACAGGAGGATGAAATCATGAAGATGTCCACAAAGAGATAGCGGACATTACATGGAATTTAAGTGGATACTTAGAATATTTTAACTCCCTTCTGCAGCAAAAGGAAGTGACTATAAATCTGTCACAATAGAGCCTGATGGCGTTATCAAAGGACTTCCCATTTCTCAGGGTATGCATTCACCAGTTGCTCAATGGGGAAAAAAGTCTTGTCGTGTTTATATTTATATCTTCAGAAACTTGACAAAAGGATAATTGAGTCATAATTAATTCTATGGTAGTGAGTTTGTTGTGATTTTTTGGTTGTATATATGATGTTTTGGAAGCAGGATTGGCATCCACTTCCTAAACAACCTGCCTCTAGAAACTATATGAACTTTGATAAATGATGATAGTGATAGAAAGGCTTCAGGCTTTTTGTTCATAGGGCTATAAGTCATGCTCGACTTGAAGGCTGTATGTGTGTGTTTGTATGAATGTGTGTGTGTATATATGTATATTCATGTATGTATATATATATACACACATATATCTAAATATATATAGTGTGTGTATGTATATTATATATATATATATATACACATCTAAATCATATACATCTAAATCTATAAGCATTTAAATCATATACATATAAATCTGTATACATCTAAATATCCATCTATACACCTAAATATCTATATATATATGCATCTAAATATCATCTAAATATCTATCTATCCATAATATCTATATATCTAAATATCTATATCTTTGTATAAACAACCACTTATACTTTACAATTATTTTGTTCAATGATTTACTGAATTTTCGATTTTGTTTTTATTCGCTGAACCACACATTTGCACTCCTCCTAGATAATGCTCTTTGGCTAAATGGGAATGGGTACTCTGCAACATTAAGAAATAACAGCTTTGTATATTATATAACATGAGAGAGTCTATAGAGTATTATGCAGAGTATAATAACTAATTCTCATAATGACAAATACTACATAAGAACATTATTGTACAAATAGAACAATAACTAGTAAGATGTGTAAAAATGTCTAGAAGGAGAAAGAGAAAAAGTAAAGGGAGTAGAAAAAGTGGGAAGGGTGGGAATCACTGCAACAGCATTGGTTGGTTTGGGGGGAAAGTATGAATGAATAGAAAAAATTCAATTGAGAGTCAAAAAAGCCTAACAAATAGGTAAAAATCCACACAGATCAATAGTAACTCATTAGAAAGAATACAATGTATACAAATGATTATATGAAACGTAATGTAAATGAAAGATTGTATAAAAGACAACATACATGAATGAGAAAACTGACTTGAAAATCCCTGGAGAAAAATTGCTTGAGTTAAAGCCCCTGATCTTGTGCCATTCCTGAGGAAAAGAAAAGCCAGTAGGCTTTATGAAAGAAGTTGCCATCAGGTGAGACATTCCTTCCAAGAACCAGCACTTTCAGATGTAGAGGAAAGAAGGGAGTGAAATTCCGCTGAGGAAAGGTTCCTCCATTTGGGGATCCCTGACTTTGTCGGTCCAACACACAAACCAAACATGACAATAGAATTTGAGAAAAGAACTACAGCCTCTTCAGATTGTGCATTTCTGCTTCTATTTGGCAGTCGCTTTATACCTTGGACTAGTGCTTCTAAGCTTGATGATGCCAGTTTGTCTCTTAAGAACATTATGGTTTTGGGCTTTACTCCCAGGACTCTGATTTTTGTGTATGGTGTGAGATGTGGATACTGTTTCAGCTTTCTGCAGGTGGAAGTCCAGTTTTGCCAGCAACATTTATTGAAGAGATTATCATTTCTGCATTTGATAGCTTTGATTTCCTTATCAAGTATCAGTTGACCATAGATAGCTGGGTCTATTTCTAGGTTCTTAGGTATGTTCCATTGGTTCTATGTGCCTGTCATTGTACCAGTACCATGTTGTTTTGGTTACCACAGTTGTGTAGTAGGTTTTGAGGTCAGGGAGTGCTATGCCTCAAACCTCATTTTTGTTTGTCAGAAGTGTTTTGCCTATTTAGGGTCTCTTGTCTTTCCAAATACAGTTTATAATTTCCCTTTCAATCTAGAAAAATTAATTTAGTATCTGGATTGGGATTGCATTGAACATGTAGATTGCTTTTGGTAGGATTATCATTTTCACCACACTGAGTCTTCCTATCCATGAATGGGGCATATTTTTCCATTTCTTTAGGTCTTTTATTGTGTCTTTCAGAAATGCTCTGTAGTTTTCTTTGTATAATTTTGTATCTCCAGTTAGGTTCACTCCAAAATATCTTAATTTGTGGTTTGGCTTTTGTAAATGATATTGCTTTTCTTTATTTACTTCTTTTAGTTCTCTTTGTTACTGTAGAAGAATCCTATTGATTTTGGATATTGATCTTGTATCCTGCCACTCTACCAAATTGGCCTATTAACTCTAACAGTTTTTCTGTTGAGTCATTGGGGTTTTCTATGTACACTATCATATCATCTTGATATAGTGACAATTCAACCATTTCTTTGCCAATCTGGGTGCCTTTAATTTCCTTCTCTTGTTATATTGCCCTTGCAACCACTTCAAATACAATATTGAAAGGAAGCAGTGAGAGTTGGCATCCTTTTCTGGAATGTGCACAATCTAAAGAGGATAAAATTGATGCATGGGACCTTCTAAAGATTAAATCCCTGTGCACATCAAAAACTTTTCCCAAGAGGATGAAAAGAAAACCTACAGACTGGCAACAAACATTTGGTAATACCATCTCAGATAAGAGTCTTACAACAAAAGTTTACAGAATACTCCTGGACCTCCACAAGAAAAAGACTTATAACCCAATTATAAAATGGACAAAAGACATGGAAAGAATTTTCACAGGGGAAGACATTCCAGTGGCAAAAGTTCCTTGAAACAAATGATAATGAAAATACAGAATACTAAAACCTCTGAGATGCAGCTAATGCAATTCTTAGGGAACAGTTCATAGCAGTGGAAAATCACATAAAAAAATGAAAGAAACAAAATTGATGATTTAACTCAATACCTCCATCAAATAGAAAAAGAACTAACGTCTAAACCCACAGCATTTGAGAAGACAGTAAAGAGTCACTTAAAAATACAATTAGATTAAGTTCTTATTTCTCAGCAGAAACCATGCAAGCCAGAACACAATGGGATGACATATGCAGAAAACTGAAAGAAAACACTTGTCAAACAAAGATCCAGTACCCAGCAAAACTGTCCATCAAATACAACGGATATATCAAGCTCTTTGCAGAAAAGAAGGAACTTAAGGAATTTGTGAAAACAAGACAAAGTCTGTGAGAAATTTTAAGGGAAATCCTTCACAAAGAGACACCAAAGGTAAGTGAGTGGACCATAGTAACCAGAAACAATAGAAGAAGAAACACTGAAAAATGGCAATGATAAATCCTGTCCTGTCAATAACTACACTTAATGTGAATGGATTCAATGCACCAATTAAGAGGAAAAAAAGAGTGGCAGTAGGGACAAACTGACCAAAATACGTCTAAGAAACAAGGAAAAAGACAGATCCAAAATCAAAGGCTAGAAAAAGAAGCCAAGCAAATGACACACACACGTGCACACACACACACACAAACCAACCAAAACCAAAAACAAAACAAAAACGAAAAACAGGAATTGCGATACTAATTGCTGATAAAATAGATTTCAGAACGAAAACCACCATAAAAGCAAATGGGAAGGATCCAGGTGAAAAGATAGGGTAAGGATGGGCAAGGTCCAATAGTGATTGATTTTATAATGTATGCGAATGATTGTATGAAATACAATGTGAATGAGGCATAGTGTGAAACACAATGTATATAAACTTTGTAAGCAAACCAGTTTAAATAATATTGTAAAATAAAAGAGAAAGAAAAGACAATGAAGAGCAGTATATTATGATTAAAGGCACAGTAGACCAAGAAGATATAACATTGGTCAACATCTATGCACGAAACATTAGAACTGAAAAATACATAAACAACTGTTAACAGGCGTGAGAAAGAAATGCACAGCAGCATCATAGTGGTCGAAGACTTTAACATGTCATTTTCACCAACGGGTACATCAACTCAACAGAAACCTAACAAAGATTCAGGGAATCTAAACCTTATAATCAGTGTTCTTCATCCAACTAAAATTTAATTACTGTCTTCTCAAATGCTTTTCAATGTGAATTAAACATGTATTAAGGCATAAACAAATAAAAAAAATAAAATCCTGGAAATAATACATCTGCTCAGACCAAAATTCCATAAAACTAGAAATTAATGATAAAAGGATAAAGCTTATAATACTACACATGCTAAATAGCACCCTGATAGAATGTGATTGGGTTATAGAAGAAAAAAATTATAAAATTTTTAAAAGTTCCTTGAAACAAATGATAATGAAAATACAGAATACTAAAACCTCTGAGATGCAGCTAATGCAATTCTTAGGGAACAGTTCATAGCAGTGGACAATCACATAAAAAAATGAAGAAAGAAGCAAAATTGATGATTTAACTCAATACCTCCATCAAATAGAAAAAGAACTAACGTCTAAACCCACAGCCTCTAGAACAAAGAAATTGTAACAGCTGAAATCAGAGACAGAAAACAGAAAAAATAACTGAAAACATCAACAAGTCCAGGAGATGGTTTTTGAAAGAGTCAATAAAACCACTGGCAAATGTAACCAAATAACAAGAAAAAAAATGATAAAAATAACTCATTTAAGTGAAGATAGAAGTGATATCACAATAGAACTAAAAATGAAATTGAATTGACAATACCAGAATACTAGGAAAAGTTATACTCTGATAAATTTGAAAATCTAGAGGAAATGGACAAATTCCTTGAAATACCCTATCCAGATGGACAGATGTAGAACACATGAACAGATCCATAACAAGAGAAAAAAATGAGCAGGTCCCTAAATATTCTCTCATTTACAGAGGAAAATGTACAACAGTGAATAAATGGAAATCCACACTTTCTATAAACTTTTATTAAAATATCAATACAAAAAGTAAAAAAAAAAAAAATACCCCCCACAAAAACAGTCCAGGACTAGAAGTCTTCACAGCTGAATTTTATCAGATTCAGAGAAGATCTATCACCATTTCTGCTTATAGCATGTCAAAAAATAGAAATAGAAGCAACACTCCCAGAGTCATTTTATGA
The DNA here is from genome assembly GCF_000299155.1 of Elephantulus edwardii. Lineage (NCBI taxonomy): Eukaryota > Metazoa > Chordata > Mammalia > Macroscelidea > Macroscelididae > Elephantulus > Elephantulus edwardii. The sequence continues at coordinate 5,073,075 of NW_006399923.1, read as the reverse complement.
TGCAAGCATAACCCTAATACCAAAATCAAGCAAAGATATTACCAGAAAAGGAAATGACAGAACAATATCTCTCAGGAATATAGATGTAAAAAACTGTTAATAAAATCCTAGCCAATTGAATGTAACAGCACATTAAAAATAGTTCTTCATGACCAAAAGTAATTCATAATAGGTATGCAAGGATGGTTCAGCATAAAAAAAACAATCAATGCAATTCACCACATTAACAAAGCGAAAAAAAAAAAAAACCAGAAAAAACATGATCCTAGTAATTAATACAGAAAAAGCAATTGGCAAAATTTAACTCCCCTTGTTGATTAAAATTCTCAGCAAAATGGAAATAGATGGAAATTTATCACACAAAATTAAAAGTATATATGGAAAACCAAGAACCAATATCTTTCTCAATGGAGAAAGAATAAAAACATTTTTTTCTTGTCAACAGGGACCAGATACACACACACTTCTATCACTTCCATTCAATATAGTATTGGAACACAAAGTACCAAGTAACTAGACATAACTCTTCTAACACATCCTGGATTCTCTTGTCTGGAATCTGTTAGCATTTTTCTTGTACTTAATTCTTAAATGGATCTTTTTAATTGAATAACTATTTTCTATGCTTGAAATAATTGAATTTCTTACATGTGTAAATTTATCTTAATAAGGTATTTTTAATAAAACTTTAAAGGCTAAAAAAATATTGTATTGCAAGTACTTACTAGGGCAATATGACAAGAAAAGGAAATGAAAGGCCTCCAAATCAGCAAAGAGATGGTTAAGCTGTCACTATATGGAGATGATATGATAATGTGCACCAAAACCCCCAATGACTCAACAGAAAAATTGTTAAAGGTAGTGTACCAATTTAGCTGCTTGGCAAGATACAAGATGAATATACAAAAGTCAGTGGAATTCCTCTACAGTAACATTGTAAACACAGAGAAGGCAACCAAGAAAGCAATACCATTTACAATAGCTAATCACAAATTGAGATACTTAAGAATAAATCGACCTGTGACACAAATTACTTTTTCAAATAAAACTGCAAAACACTTTGGTGATAAACATTAAAAGATCTAAATAAATATAAAAATAAATGTTCCCTGTTCATGGATAAGAGGATTGGATATAGTGAAAATGACAGTCCTGCTAAAGGAAATTTACATGTTTAACCTAATCCCAATACAGATACCAAATTCATTTTTCAAGGAGATTGAAAAAGCAATTTTTAAGCTTATTTATAGAGGAAAAAGACTACAAATAAGCAAAATACTTCTATAAGACAAAAATTAAGTTAGAGACATAGCACTCTCATATCTTAAAACCTCCGCACAGCTTTAATAACGAGACCAGTATAGTATTGGTACAATGGCAGGTACTAAGAACAATGGAACACAATCGAGAACCCAGATATGGACCCATGTATCTGATATTAAACAAGGAAACAAAATCTATAAAACAACTTCTTCAGAAAATGATGCTGGCAAAATTGGATTGCTACCTGCAGAAAGATGAAGCATGATTCACATTTCACACCATACACAAAAAATAACTCAAGGTATATCAGAGACCTGGAAGTAAAGGCAAAAATCATAAAGAGAATAACAGATGAAATGGGACCAAGCATAAAGGACTTAGCCTATGTCTAAAGAAGTTGATAAATACAGCCAGAAATGTGCAATCAGGAGAGGATAAAATTGAATGAGACCTTCTAAAGATTAAATACCCACATGCATCAAAACCTTTTCCCAATAGGGAGAAAAGAAAATCTACCAAATGGGGGAAAATTATTTGGCAATATAATCTCAGACAAGCCCAATAACCCAATTACAAAATGGGGGAAAGACATGGAAGACTTTTCATAGAGGAAGATATTTGAATAGCCAAGAGATACATGAAAAAATGCTCAAACTCACTGACAATAAGAGAGACACAAAGCAAATCCACAACGAGCTACTATCTCATCCCAGTAGCCATGGCAAAGTTTAACAGGAGAGCAAGCAATAAATATGGGAGAGGATATGGAGAAATTGAAACTCTCATAAAATGTTGGTGGATTGTATCATCAATCTGAAAGGCAGTTTGATATTTCCTCAACAAGCTGATCATAGGAACTCCGTATGACCCAGCTATCCCACTGGTAGGAATATACCTCTAGGAAATTAGAACTGAGACACAAGCAGAAATTTGTACCCAAACGTTCATGACATTATTCACAATCATAAGAACATGAAAACAGTCCAAACGTCCAACCATAGCTGAATAGATTGAGAAATTGTGGTACATTCCCATGATTAAGTACTATACAGTATTCAGGAGGAACAATTTCAAAAATTACTACATAACATGGAAGAGGCTCAATAGCATTAGGCTGAATGAACTAATTCAGTCTCATGAGGACCAATACAGCATAAAACCATTATTGTCAAAATAAAAGGATAGCTAGTAAAATGTGTATGGGAGTTTAAGGGGTGAAGGGTTGGGAGTAGAGGGGTGAATCACAAGGTTGTACAATTTTTTATTTAGAGGATGGGAGTAAAGAAAATGGGGAAGATCAGATGGAGACCTGAAACGGTGAGTAATGGGCTAGTAGTTAGCATGGTCCAATGGTGATTAATTTTATAAAACACAGTGTATGGGAATGTTTATATGAAACACAGTTTCAATGAAAGAACACGTGAAACAAACAAAAAAATCCACTACATACAAGAATGAAACACAATGTATATGAATAGTGATAAACATAACAATAAGAAAAGGGGGAAAATAATAAAATAAGAATTGATTTTAAAAAGACAAAAAAAATAAGCAAAACCACTCCAAGCCCCAAACAATGCTAATAATTCTCTGGTTATTTGACTACAATAGTAGTAATAAGGGGGTAAGAAGGTGGTATGACGCCATTAGTGGCATCAAGGGAGCAATATGGGCAGTCTCCTTCCATGGGAGTCAGTTCTGACTCAACAGCAATGAGTAAAGTGCAAAGTACTCTGTTCATTTTCTTATGCTTGGATGTGTGTCTTATCAAGGCATTTAAACTACTTACCACTTTTTCTCATAAAGTTTAATTGTCGTTGTAGTTGTTATGTGCCATCAAGCCATCTGATACTCATAGTGACCCTATGTCACTGAACTCTGAACTGAGCTCTGAACTCTGCTCTATCCTGAGCCAGTCTCACTGACTTCAATATACCTACCCATATTATTCCAGTCACTCTATCATCCCATCTCTTCTAGGATCTTCCTCTCCTGTGCTGTCCCTCCACCCTTCCAAACATTATATCCTTCTCTAAGTACTGGTCCCTCCTGGCCACATGCTCAATGTGTGTAAGATGAAGCAGAATGTGTATTCCAAATGAAACTGGGAAACACTCTTTGGTTTAAAATCATGAAAACTGAGTGTCAGGCTTATATCCTTTCTCCATACCTGTTCAATCTGTATGCTGAACAAGTAATTCATGAAGCTGAATTCTAGGAAGAAGAATGTGGCATCAAGATTAAGGGACGACTCATCAACAACCTGCACTATGCTAGAAACACAGCCTTTGTTGATGGAGATGAGGGGAATCTGAAGTGCTTGTTGCAGAAGATCAAACACTACCACCTTCAAAATGAATTGTGTTTTAATATCAAGAAGATGAAGGTCCTTACGACTGGACAACATCATAACAGATGCAGAAAGTGTTGAAGCTGTTAATGATTTTTGTCTTACTTGGATCCAGAGTCAACACTATTGGTACCAGCAGTCAGGATGTAAGGATCTGCATTGCTTTGGGCAAGTCTGCTTTCAGGGATTTCTCCAAAATTGGAAAAGCAGTGATGTTAGTTTAAAGGCTAAGGTGCACCTAATTTAAGCTATGGTCTTTTTAATTACTTGTTATGATCTGATAGATGGAGTATGCATAAGGATGGCAGAGGAATAATTGAGGCCTTTGAGTTGTAGTGGTGAAAAAGAGTAGTTTATATCCCATGGACTGCCAAAAGAACAAACAGGGAAGTATTGGAAAGGATGCCACTAGAGAGCTCCTGGGAGGAAAGAATTGCAAAGTTTCTTCTCATTTTTAGACATCTGGCTAGGAGAGTCTCTTTCTTTGAAAAGTGTATCATGCTTGGAAGGGTGAGGGTCAGCACAAGAAAGGAAAACCTCCATTGTGATAGATTGACATAATAACTACAGCAATGGGCTCAAGAATATCAGAGATAGTGACGACTCCACAGGATAGGATGGGATTCAGGTCTATTATTTATAGGGTCACTATGAGTTGCACTCATCTCAATGGCATTTAACAACAAAAGCTCATGGGAGAGGGAAAATTGAAAATTGATGCAAAGATGGGTTAATAATATGACTGCTCCTATTCTATAGACTAAAGCAGGTTTGTCCCCACAAAACTTTAAAGGAATATTCTCCTTTTGGCCTAAGTGTATCCGTTATACTCTACTATCCATCTTGTGTTGAAACAGATTGCCCAAGGCAAGTCAATATACAAAGATGTCCTTATGGGCTATGTATGACAGACGTGGTGAGGATGATGCAAGTTCTGACTTAACGATGCAACCTAGAGAAAATTATTTTCTCATTCAGGAGGACATGGATTCTAAAACCAGTGATCATTTTATGTTCTATATTGTTACCAGGAAGCAGAATACATGGATATAGTAGTGATGTGGAAACAAGCAGGAGAAATCTCTTATATTGTAATAATCCAGTAACTAATTGAGGAGTCCCTGCTGCTGCTTCTCTCCTCTTCCACTCACTAAAGCTAAAGCGAGTCAATGCTACAAAGAGTGTTGCTAGAGTTAAAGCTGTAAATGTTACCCTAGAGACTTTTGACTCTGATGGAAGCAGACTGGCAGGTGAAGAAAAAAGTTACCCTATTGGCAAATATTATTTTCCCAAATCATCATTGTTCCTATACAAAATATTTGCAACAAAGGTTACAAACACACTAAAACGTTTCCAAAGTGTGTCAGCTTTCAAGAGAGTTTTGACTCATAGCACCCCCTGTGTATATCAGAACAAAACAATCCCCAATGCTTAGTCATCCTTACAATTGTTGCTATCCTTAAGAGGCTTTTTTTTTTCACACCAGTCCTTTACCTTATCAAAATAAAAAAAACCCTTCTCTAATGACTAAACCCTCCTGAAAACATATCAAAAACATATTACATAAAATCTCACCATACTCACTTCTTTTGAGGTAAGAGAATAGGAAATTTATTTAAAGAATTTTAGTTTATTTATGGAATTGACGTCTTTGAGTTGTGGTGCTGGCAAAGAGTATTGAATATATCATGGACTGCTAGGAGAAAAAACAAGTTCATCCTGCAGAGGGTGAAACCAGGCTGCTCCTTAGAGGCAAGGAGTCTGAAGATTTGCCAGGCATACTTTGGGCATGTTGCAAGGAGGGACTGGTCCTTGGAGAGGTTTGGGAGAGTGGAGGAACAGCACAAGAAAGGAAGACCTTTGTTGAGATGGATTGATTCAGTGACTGGGGTAATCGGGATGGATGTGTCAGAGGCAGTAAGATTGGCACAGCATAGAGCAGGGTTTAGGGCTGTTGTACATAGGGTCGCTATTAGTTGCAAGCGACTCAGCACAAAAACAACAGCATGTGCATTTTAAGTAAGTCAGTCAAGAGTTAAGCTGCTAAGCCATAGTCAATCTCTCTCTAGTAGTTTGGATTCACTAGCTTCAAGGGGGGAAGATGAGCCTTTCTTCTCCTGTGAGACATAAATATAGCCTGCTAAAATTCACTGGAGGGTCAATTAAGGGTCAGGACTCGATGGCAGTAAATGTACATTTTTAATTATTTAATCAAATATGTGTGGGTTTAAATGTCTAATCTTGCCTCATACTTTACAAGTGATTGGGTTTAGCATTAGATGGTTACTAATTTAGATCTTAATTTCTGTATTTCAATTCAAATAATATCTTTATATGAAATAAAAAAGTACAGTACATCTAAGTACATTCTATGAATACATTCTCTTCTTTTATCCATCTTCTTAATCACACATTTGAATTTTAAAAATATACGTTATCTAATGCTTTGTATGAATACATTTAAATTTGTTCTATATTGTCCTCCCTACTAACCTCATTATGTCTATTTGCATTATTTATCTATTCTCTATATTATTGGTAACACCTCTCTTTTTTTATATAAAAGCTTCATTAATATTCCATTACTTGATCTTCCAGATTCTTAATTAAAATGCTAAACAGGATATTAAATCGAACGGAGGCATAAAATGACCCTTGTAACAGACCACAGGACATATTCCTTAGTCTAATGTATTGCTATTTATCACATTTCTTGGTATAATATTTCAGATTGTTTTTGTATGTGAAATCAATCTAACATGTTTTTAAATAGAGCGTGTTGAAAATTCATCTCGGACTCTCAAGGTCATTATCACAATATACAGTCTCAGAAATGCTGCTGGAGGGTAAGATAGAGGTATATTCAAACTCATTGTCAGCAAAAGAGAATGAAAAATCAAATAACTTTTTTAAAAAGATTTTTGATTTTTTTTAAATTTTACAGTGGTTTTCCTAAAAAAATATGTATACATATTTCAGTGTATACACACTGAATCCTTATCAGCTCCCCAGCCCATCACATCTTGCACCCATCAAACCATGTGACCCCATGATTATCCCCCCGCCCATTCCCATCCCTCTGCTCCTCCACCCCCACTTAGATTCTCATACACATTTTACTAGTTATCTGTTTCTACAATTATGGTCGTATATGGTATTTGTCCTTATGTGCCTGAATATTAATGCACAGTTATCAAAGCATAAAAATAGAAATTTTTGTACCATATGAAATATCAATTACATACTGCAGGATGACTATTTGTCTTACTTAGAATATATTTTAAGAAATATTTTACTTTGTAAACATCATCAAATGAGTAGTAATTCATTAAAAAAATACAATGTTATGATTGAGAATATGAAAAAAAATGTGTGGAGTCACCGTGCAGAAATGTATTAATGATAAATCAATACTAAGTGTATGAATTTAAAAATATGACTAAAAAAAGACTAGAGAAATGCGTGTTTTATAAGAGGTGGTTCAGCGTATGTCTATAATGTTTATTTTTTCCAGTGCAATATCTCATTTAATTTCTTAACTGTTGTTGCTGTTATGGATGCTAACTGTGGATCCAAACAAACTGAAGTTGTTTATGGCTTCCGCCTTTTCCTCATTTATCATGGTGTTGCCTATTGGTTCAGTGATGATGATTTTGGTTTTTTTGAAGTCAAGATGTAATCTATATTGAAGGTATGGTCTTTGATCTTCATCAGTTAGTACTTCAGATACCTGCACTCTCTAACAAGGTTATGCCAACCTTGGTGGTTGATGAGTCTTCTGATCATGAGGTCACATTCTTCTTAGTAAAGCCCAGCTTCTAAAACTATTTGCTCAGCATTCACATGACTAGGTATGGAGAAAGAATAAAGTCTTGACACAAACCTTTCCTGATTTTGAACCATGCAGTGTCCCCTTGTTCTGGGTCAAGGAGTAGAATTCACTTGAGCACACTTTGCACTATGAGAAATTCATTCTTTTCAATGTTATCTATAACATACTATGAAATATGCAAAAGTCATCTCATAGTCAACAGAAAATAAGTTAATATCTTTGAGGTAATCTCTGTTTCAGCCAAGATCCATCTGATATCATTAATGACATCCTGAATCCACCTTGAATTTCTGAGATTTCTTTAAATGTTGTACTGTTCCAGACATTTTTTAATAACTTCAGTAGTATTTCACTTGCTGGTGATATTAATAACATTATTCAATAATTTCCACAATCTGACACCTTTCTGACCAAGGTCCTTCTTTCTTCCTGGGCACCCCTACATGACACATCTCAAGTTTATGTTTGGAGCAATGAAGCTCAGATTGACAGTGAAAAACTACAGATTAAATATTCTAGGCTCTAAATATTGAAGAATATTAATACACAGTTATCCAAAAGGCTAATGATTAATTATTATGGAATGCCATCTACACATCTCCAGTTTTCATAAGCTGTCACTTTGTCATTAAATACATACTGAAAGCCTATGATGCTGTGTTGCTTTTTAATGAATAATGAGCGCATTAGTGAAGAATAGAGACAAAGTTCTTGCCCTCATAATAAGAGGTTTGAGATAAATACTTCAAAGTAATAACTAAGATGAAAGTTTCAGAGAAAGAAATATTGCAAACAAAAGCAGCTTGGACTTAATTGGAGTTACTTAGGGACTGAGGTGACTAGAAAATCAGATATCTATCATAATTTACACAAGACTTCGAAAATGTTCTGCATCATAAATGTATATCTCAAAATACGTGGATCTATTGATGCCAGTAGTCATTTGCTTTATTTCAGTTAAATAAAAACATTCAAAGTAAGCCCCAAGAACAGATGAAAAACCTTGAGGGTGCTACTGGAATTCAGGCTGAGTGTAAATTAGCCCATGATTAAGAGAAAAGCAAGTAACTTGACTAATTGCAAACAAAAATTAAGAAGTATTATTTTACACAATCAATTTACAGTTAGTCTAATAATAGCTAAAATAATTATATTAATTAGAAGTGCAGGCTAAGGTTCTATCTTCTCAAACATATTGCAATTATTTCTTTTTCTATTTTAACTATCATGAATTAAACAACAGGGAGCTCTAATAGGGTGGTCCAAAAGGAGCTGTACTATTAATCCAAAGGTGGTATCTACCTGGTGGTTCAAATATACTAATGGGTTCAAGAGAGAAATATAGAAAATCTCTACACCTGCAATTTACAGACTCAGAAATCCTTCTGGAGGGTAAGATACAAGTATCTTCAAACTCACTGACAACAAAAAAGTGAAAAACCAAATCTTTTTTAAAATGTCTTCACTTTTTAAAGTTTTACACTGTTTTGTTCTGTTTTTTTTTAAAAAGTATACATTGCTCCTCACACGGAATCTTCTTCACCACCCCAGCCCACCACACCTGCACCCGTCAAACCACGTGACCCCATGATTACCTTCCCACTCATCCCCACCCCTCTGCTGCCCCCCCCTTTAGGTCCTCATACACATTTTCCTAGTTATCTATTTCTACAATAATGATTGTATATGGTATTTTTCCTTATGTACTGAGTTAATTCACTGAGCATAATAGTCTCCAGTCGCTTCCAAGTTAGGTAGTGATTTACAAAATTATTGCTCCTGCTTGCTACATAGTATTCCAAATGTGTGAATGTGTCACAATTTCTCAATCCATTCTGTTTGGGTTATTTCCATGTTTTTGTGATGGTGAATACTGCTTCTATAGACATTTGTGTATAAGTCTCCATTTGTGCCTTATTTCTCACTTTCTCTGGGTATGTCCCAAGCAGTGAAATAGCTGGGTCATATGGAATGTCTGGTCAACTCTCTTAGGAAATGTCAAACTGCCTTCCAGAGTGATTGTACCATTTTACAATGCCACCAACAGTGTATAAGAGTTCCTATCTCATCCTCTCTAACATTTATTACTTGTTGTCCTGTTAAACTTTGCCACTGTTATAGCAAAAGTTTACAAAATCCTGCAGGGCCTCCACAAGGAAAAGACTCAGTACACAATTACAAAGTGGGCAAAATAAATGGAAAGCATTTTCACAGAAATCATTCAGATGGCCAGCAGGTACATGAAGGAATGTTCAAATTCATCATCAGGTATATGAAGAAATGTTCAAATTTCTGACAATAAGAGAGATGCACATCAAAACCAAAGAACTTTTTTGTCATAAAAACTCTTTTTTTTAGATTTTATTTCAATAATTTTAATGAACATTTACAGAGACTTTGGATTTCCATTCATTCAATGTTGCACTTTTCTCCCGGCTCAGCCTTCCTCCTCCCCAATCCCCCCAGTTCGCTCCTCTCTTTGAAAAGTAAAAGGAAAATTCTTTCTTGGTATACAACCCCCCCACCCCTCCCACCACCCTAAGTACACTCCACTATGCAACCTTAATTGTGGACTCTTGTGCTAACCATAATACCCTATCATACGAACTTTTTTAATCTTACATTACTCTTATTAGTAGTTTTAATTCAGTGAATTATCTTTACACATATGGAGAAATAAATATTTTGGACTATATATTGATAATAAAATCCAGCAGAAATTCAGCAATAATAATAATTGTTGTTGTTGTGTGCTGCCAAGTCGAAACCAACCCATAGCTGACCAACTAGCAGATTTTTAGAGGCAGTAATTGCACAGGAGTGGATTGCCATTCTTCCCCAGAGGAGTAGCTGGTGGCCTTGAACCAAGTGTTTTCAGGATCGCAGTGCAGCTTCTTGCCACTAGGCACCTAAAATAAAATATCTGCTTCCTCTTCTTAAACTGTTTTTATTTCCACATCCTTTGCAGTTAATGTAAGATATTACTTAATAATGATTTCTAATTTTGTGTGTCAAAAGTGGTGCCTTAAGAAAAGTTATGTATCTACACTTCAAACTTATTGATTCTAAAATGTTTTGCAAGTTCCATTAAATTCCTTAAATCAGGTGCATAAGTAAAGTTGAAGTCACTGTGCACAGGCCTTCAAAGTCTGTGTGCTATTCCACCAAATAGATGAGTCAGTTGTTGAATTATAGATTCATTCAGTGAGAAATTATTATATTATTGGTAGTCATATATTTATTGACTTTATGTCTAACTGGAAAGAGCTGCTGGCAATTATACATATTAAAATACAGTGGAAAAATAACTAGAGAGCTTGACCAATCTTTCTTAAAGCCATTCGTTACATCATCTTTTTCCATTGTGAATGTAGTACCCATGGACTGCATCTGGCACCTAAATGTCAATTTAACCTTCAGACTTCACAAATTTCATTCAGATTAAATTATATCGCATAAATGCAGAATGTCACAGGATCTGAAAACATGCTCTCAATTTTTAGCTATAATTACACTGCTGTTAGGGAAAACATAACATTACAGTGCTTACATTCTGGACATCTAGGGCATAAATAAATTTTATATCTGAGATGAGTCACTGGAAAAAAAATAATGTGTTCAGAGAACAGTATAGTTCTAAGTCCATGAAAAAGAAAAAAAGAAGTACTTAGAGTGAAATCAGGTTATGGAAAGATCAAAATGAAAGTTCAAACTAAATGGTGCCTCTTTTCATTCAAGTAAATGTCAGATATCAGTTTCAGGACACTCTCTTGATTTTTAAAAACAGAGTCATAGATATAGTGAGTAATGTGATGAATTTAAAGATTATAAAATTTAAAAAGTAATAAAATTCTTCATTGGACAAGAGAGGGTGATTGATTACTTTTTACACAAGGGATATGGGGTACTTTTCAGTCTGTCACTGGAAATGTAACCCTTTTAAGTGACATTTGTATAATTGTAAAAATAGAGACTGTCTTTAGCTGAAGGCAAATGAATTAGAAACTGTACTACAGAAATTTAAAGAAAGAAATACTTCTTATCTCTGTGTTTTGGGGGGTTTTAGTTTTTTGGTTTTTGGAGGTTGCTACCTGAAGAATTTAACAATCAAAGCTCCAGGAATAATTGGATGGAGAATACCTGAGCGGTAAAACTGGGTAAGAATGAGACTGCTTACATAAACGTAGTGATTCAAACACATCACAAATGCCTGGAGAAATACACTGACAATATGGTTTTGTAAGTTTACAGGTCCTAAGTTTGCTTCTCACCCCCTCCTCCACTTCTCAATACATCTCCTTCTATAACATAGTATTTTGTAAGTGCACAATGCATGTTTGGTTTGTGTTTTTGTTGTTTACAAAGTTCGTATACATTGTATTTCACACTATTCTTTATTCACATTATGTTTTGTACAATCATTCTCATGCTTTGTTGTTATGTGCCGTCGAGTCGCTTGTGACTCATAGCGACCCTATGTACAACAGACCTAAACTCTGCTCTATCCTGTGCCAATCACACTGTCTCCAACACACCTACTCCCATTACCCCAGTCACTGAATCAATCCACCTCATAGAGGGCTTTCCCCTTCTGCACCGTCCTTCCACCCTCCCAATCATGATGTCCATCTCCAAGGACTGGTCCCTCCTTACAACCAAAGTATGTCAGACAAAGCCTCAGAATCCTTGCCTCCAAGGAGCAAAAGGTCAAAGACTGCAGCCTTTATGTGGATTAAAGCTCAAATCAAGAAAACAAAGATTCTCACTACTGAGCCTATTGGCTGAATCATGATAGATGATGAAGAGATTGAGATTGTTGACAGCTTCTGTTTGTTTGGTTCTATAATCAACACCCTTGCTACCAGCATCCATGAAATTAAAAGACATATTTCATTGGAAAAGTCTGCTGTCGTAGACCTCTCCAAGGTTCTAAAGAGCAATGATGTCAGTCTGGAGACTAAGGTGCACCTGATACAGGCCATGGTCTTTGCAATTACTTGCTATGCATTAAAGAGCTGGACAATGACTATGGATAATAAAGGAAAGCCGATGCCTTTGAGCTGTGGTGATGTAGAAGAGTATTAAGTATAGCGTGGATTGCGAGGAGAGCAAACAAGTTCAACCTGGAGAGGGTGAAGACAGCTGTTCTTTGGAGGCAAGGATTCTGAACCTTCATCTGACATACTTTGAACATGTTGCAAGGCAAAATCAGTCCTTGAGAGGGATGTCATGCTTGGGAGTGTGGAGGGACTCAGCTCAGGACAGGAAGAACTTTGATGAGATGGATTGATTCAGTCACTGGGGCAATGGGGATAGGTGGTTCGGAAACAATAAGATTGACAATGTAGAGCAGGGTGTAGGGCTGTTGTACATAGGGTTGCTTTGAGTTGCAGGTGACTTGATGGCATGTACATGTTGAAGAAATTCCATTCTATCCCAGTTTTGCTAAGTGTATTAATCAGGAACTGGTATTGGATTTGGTCAAATGCCCTTTCTTCCTCAATGTCTAGGATCATATGGTTCTTGATATTTGCTTTGTTAATATGGTGAATTACATTGTTTCTTGATTTTTTTTGTTGGGGTTTTTTTTATGTGCTTTTGGACTCTACTGGCTAGGATTTTGTTAAGGATTTTTGTATCTATGTTTATGAGAGACATTGGTCTGTAGTTTCTTTTTTTTGTACTATCTTTGCCTGGTTTTGATATTAGGGTTATGTTTGCTTTGTAGAATATCTCTGGGAGTGTTCTCTCTTTTTCTTTTTCTTTTATTATTATATACTAGTCCAGTTCTTAAACAACACTAAACAACATGCCTCTGGAAACTCTATGAATTTGATTAATGTCGATAGTTATAGAAAGGCTTCAGATTTTTTGTTCATAGGGTCTCTATGAGTCATACTTGACTGAATGGTAATCAACAACAACAACTGGTAGAATTGATGATGAATCGTCTTTGAATGTTTGGTAAAATTCGTCTCTGAAACCATCTGGTCCAGGACATTTTTTTGGCGGAAGTCTTTTTATGACTTGCTTAATTTCTTCTTTTGTGATGTGTCTGTTCAAAAGATCTACAACTGACAGTCCCAAACTGGGTCAGACATGAATTTCAAAGAATTTTTCTATTTCCTCTAAATTTTCTAATTTATCAGAGTGTATCTTTTCATAATATCTGATAGTATAGATTTAATTTTCCCTGGGTTCTGTTGTGATGTCACCTTCATCATTCCTTAATAAATTTACTTTTTTGTCTTCCCTATTTTTTCTTTTTGATAAGTTTGCCAGTGGTTTGACAATTTTATTGACCCTTTTAAAATAAACAGCAACAACAAAAAATCCCCAACAAACCCAAACAGCTCTTGATCTCACTGATGGTTTCAATTGTCTTTCTGTTTTTTATCTCATTGATTTCAGCTCTTGCTCTTATAGTTTCCTTTCTTCTAGAGCCTGTTGGGTTAGACTGTTTCTTTTTCTATTTGATGACGGTGGTGAATTATATAATTAATTTTGCTTCTTTCTTTGACTTTTTATATGTTTGCCTATTGCTGTGAACTCCCTCTTGTGGACTGCCACACTCAAGAGGTTTTGATATGTTGTTTTTTCATAATCATTTGCTTCAAGGAACTATTTCATTCTTAGCAGGAGTGGCATCCACTTACAAAATGGCTTGCCTCCATAAACTCTATGAACAGTGCTCAGGTCTTCAGTTCATAAGGTCACTCTTAGTCATCTATGACTTGATGGCACCTAAATACAACAACAACAACAACAACAACAACAATTCTCATATAATTCAATGGGGTTCTAACAGGGTATTTTTTAGCTTCCACGTTGATGGCTTTATTAACTTTATACTCTTGTGGTTAATTTCTAATTTTATGGCATTGTAGCCTGAGAAGATACTTTGTAATATTTCAACTTTTTTTTAATTTGCTGAGTCTTGCTTTGTGCCCTAATACGTGATCTAGAGAATGTACCTTACGCACTTGAGAAGAAAGTGAATTGAGTTTTAGATGGATGCAGTGATCAGAATGCATCCACAAAGTCGAGTTGTCCGACTGTGTAGTTTAAATTTTCTACGTCTTTGTTGACTTTCTTCTCGGTTGTCCTATCTTTTGCCGAGAGTGGTATGTTAAAGTCTTCTACCACTATTGTGATTCTGTCTGTCTTTTCCCAATTCTGTTAATAGTTCTTTTATATATTTTGCAGGTCTATCATTTGGTGCATCGATGTTGACCAATGTTATATCTTCTTGATCTACTGTGCCTTTAATCATTATATAGTGCTCTTTCATATCATTTATGGTGATTTTCATCCTGAAGTCTATTTTATCAAAGATTAGTATTGCCATTCCTGATTTTTTTTGTGGATTTCTTGGTGTATTTTTTTACAAGCTTTGACTTTGAGTTTGTTGTTGCTGTTTACTGTCGAGTCTGAACTGACCCATAGCAGACACTCCACCAGGTTTTCAGAGGCAGTTAATGGCTTGGGAGGAGATTGCCTATCCTTCTACTGTGGAGCAGCTGGGTGGCCTTGAACCATGTGCCTTCAGGATTGAAGTACATTTTCTGTGACTAGGATAACTTTCTCTTTATTTATTTGATAATTCTTTTGTAGACAACATATTTATGGGCTTTGTTTGTGTGTTTTTTGTTTTTTTGTTGTTTTTTTTTTTATCAATTCTGCTACTGTTTTAATTGGTGTCTTTAGTCCATTCACACAAATTGCAATTATTGACAGGTTTTATCACTGCCATTTTGCAGTGTTTCTTTTGTTGTTGTTGTTTCTTGTTACTATGGTCCATCCACTTTCTTTCAGTGTCTATGTGAAGGACTTTCAGTAAAAGTTCTTGTAGATTTGCTCTTGTTTTCACGAATTCTTTAAGTTCTTCCTTTTCTACAAAGAATGTGATTTATTTTCATATATGATGGAGAGCTTTGCTGCGTACAAGAACCTCTGTTGGCAGTTGTTTGTGACATCCCATTGTTTCCTTACTCTCACAGGTTCTGCTGAAAAATCAGAATATAATCTAATTGGTTTCCTTCGTAGGTAACTTTGTTTTTTCTCATGTTGCTTTCAGAGTTCTATTCTTTTCTTTTTTTGGAGAATTTGACTATAATATGTCTTGATGTTTTCCTCTTTGGATCTAGTCAATTTGGTGTTCACTGAGCTTCCTGAATGTGGTGTTCCTCATTCTCCATAATATCTGTGAAGTTTTCTTCTAATACTTGTTCCACAATTATTATTTTTAATAGTCATTTCCTACCCCTTTCATATTCTGGATTCCCAATCATACCTATGTTATTCCTTTTGATGTCATCCCACATGATTCCAATGCTTTCTGTCTCTTTTCTGATTTTTTTTATCTAATGTATTTTGGATTGATTCTTCTCTTCCACCTCATGGAATCTCTGCTTCATCTCTTCTCTTCCACTTTTTTGTTTTTCAAGCATCTTTGTAACTTTTATTATTTCAGTCTTAATATTCTGGATTGCATTTTAGTGCATTTCTATTCTTTCTGGTACTATGTTGGCAGTGTCCTCTCTAACTTGTGATGATTTAAGTTCTACTTTTGTGTCTATAGTTTCAATTCTTCCATTTTTCATACATTTTCTTCTGTATTTGTGCAAGTTCCTCCTTACTAATATATTTCTTCTGACTTCATGTCTCTGTAGAATTTTATTTCTCAGTGGTTTGCATTATTTCTTCCATCATTTACATCTTTTCTGTAGCTCTTCAAATAACTCTTCATAGATGAATCTGTTTGTTTTCCTAGCAGTCTATGGTACATTC
>NW_006399923.1:5050388-5055137 GCF_000299155.1 Elephantulus edwardii | reverse complement strand
AGTAGAGGTTCTAATAGTGGCACGAATCAAGTTACAGAGGTAAGGTGGTTACATTGCCATCCTTACTTGACATCTCTAATATTCATTGTTTTTTTAAGATAAGGCTAAATGTGTGTGTGTGTGTGTGTGTGTGCTTTTTTATTTTTTGTTGTATTTTTTTTATCCAAGGTGTTTCAAGCTTCCTGCTGCTTTCTTGACATTATGTGACTTTTTCTTGATATTGTTAGTTCATTTCTATTGTGTCTTTGATTGTTGTTGGCTCTTGCCTTTATAATGTTACTAATTAGTTGCTAAGTTAAATTGCCTAGCCTCTAGGGTGAGCTACTAACTCTATTTTAAGGTCTTTATGGGAAAATTTGCTTTTTCTATAGTCCTTAGGTTCTCTTTGTTGTGCACTGAAGACCTGTGAGAATCTTGCCTTGATGTAGTCCCCTGACACCAACTCTATAGGCCTCCTTCATGTATGAAGTGGCTGAGTGGTTCGAGACCAGGTGCTCTACTCAAATAATTGCTAATACACCTTTTCTCCTAGAGCTAAGTGTCTTTCTTTGTCTCTAGAGTGGCATGAGATTAGAGATCAGGGCTCCAGCTTACATTCTAGGGTCTCAAGTCAGCCCTCTCCCTCTATTGCAAAGAGATACAAAAATTCTTTCATTTGCTTAAAGTTCTCTATACTAAAGGCTCTTGTCCTTTTTGGCCCCTAGGATGGCCACGCACCAATGGAAGCAAGGACCCCAGATTGAGGGACCTATAACTCCAAGGATGCCTCAGCCCCATTTCCCCAATGAGCAATGGAGAGTGCTCACTCTCAGCAAAGAGCTTCACCTTTTCCCCTGGAGCTTAGTGTCCTCCAATCTTTTGTTTATATATCATGAAAGGACAGAGTCACTGTATTTAAAGAATTGGTAGAACGGTTTCATAAAATAGCCTATGATTAAGAAACAATGGTGATTCAAGAAGTTCAAGCTTCTCTAAAAGAATTGACAAAACATAAGACCCCAGGAATTGATGAAATACCAATTGTCATATTTCAACAAACAGATACAGCTCTGTGCATGCTCACCAGGTTGTACTAAGAAATATGGAGAACTACCTGGCCAAATAACTGGAAGAACTCCTTATTTATTTCCATCTCCAAAAACAGTGATCCAATAGAATGTGGAAATTATTGAACAATTTCACTAGTATCTTGGAATCCAGAAAAGGAATGTGTCAAGACTAGGTCCTGTCTCAATGACTTTTTAACCTACATGTGAAACAGATCATTTGGGTGGGGCGCTTAACATCAGGATTAGAGGAAGACTCATCAAAAACCCATTTTATGCAAATGACAAAACCTTGCTGGCTGAAACTGAGGAAGGCCTGAAACATTTGCTACACAGGATTAAGGACTGTAATCTCCAAAACTGATTGACATCAAGGAAACAAAGATTCTCACCACTGGGCCAATTGGAAGTATAATGGTAGAGAAGAGATTGAGATTGTTAAAAATTTCAGCTTGTTTGGTTCCACAACCAACATTCTTGACACTAGCGGTGAAGAAATCAAAAGATTAATTGAATTAGAAAAATCTGCTGTCAGGGACCTCTCCAGAGTACTAAAGAGCATCAGTGTCAGTCTGGGGACTAAAACCTACTGATCCAGACCATTATTGCAATTACACGGTATACACCAGCGATCTGAACAACGACCAAAGATGACAGAAGAAGAATTTATGCCTTTGGGTTTTAGTGCTAGATAAAGAGTATTGAACAAAACATGGGCTGCCAAGAGGATAAACAAATCTGTCCTTGGGAGGGTGAAATAAAGATTTTCCTTATAGGCAAGAATTTTGAAGCTCCATCTCACATACTTTGCACATGCAGCTAGGAGGGACCAGTCCTTGGAGAAGGACATCATGCTTGGAAGAATGGATAGACAGTTCAAGAGAGGAAGATACTGGATGAAATGGATTGACACAGTAACTGGAATAATAAGGGTATGTCAGAGACAGTGAAATTATCTCAGGATAGAGAAGAGTTTAGAGCTATTTTGCCTAAGGCAACTATTAGAGTCAACTAGACATCATGTAACAACAAGAAAAGCAATCAATCACCAATATCATAGGTAACAGAATATCCCTGAAAATTATCCAAAACTGACTAGAACAATACATTCACAAAGAACTTACAGAAATTCAAACTTGGTTTAGAAGAGTCCCTGACATTTGGGATATTGTTGTCAGTATCAGATGAATCTTGGCTGAAAGTTAACTGTACCATAAGGATTACTATTTGTGTTTATTGACTATGTAAAGACATATTATGGTATGGATTGTCACAAATTGTGGATAACATTGAGAAGAATGAGAATCCTAGATTGTACTCATGTAAAATCTATTCCTAAACCAGGAAGCTTTTCATGATGATAACTCTGTATGGCTCAAATCCAAGAAAGGAATGAATCAGGGATGAATCCTTTCTCCATACCTTTTCAAACAGCTGAACAGATCATTCAGAAGGCAAGACTTTATGAAAAAGATTTTGGCATCAGGATTGGAGGAAGATTCATCAACAATCTCTGTTGTGAAGGTGACTGCTCCATAAAACTGAGGAGCACTTTCAACATTTGCTGCAAAAGGTCAAGGAGTAAACTCTTTAATATGGTTTGCATCTCAGCATCAAGAAGGCAAAATTTCTCACCCTTTCACAAGAGGCAATATTGTGATAGATAAAAGATTAATAATGTTAATGATTTTGCTTGCTCAAATCCACAATCAACATTGTCTTGGCCCCAGCAATAAGGAAATGAAGTCAATGTCTGCTGTCAGGGATCTCTCCAGAGTTCTAAACAGCAAAGATGTCAGTCAGACTAAGGTGTACCTGATTCAGGCCATGGTATTCTAAATTACTTGCTATGCATCTGAGAGCTGAACAATTACTAAGAATGCCAGAAGAGGATTCAATGTCTTTGAGTTGTGATGCTGGAGAAGAATATTGAACATATCATAGACTGCCAAGAAAACAAAGAGCTTTTTCCTTGAGAAGGTGAAATCAAGCTGTTCCCTGGAGGCAAGAATTTTGTAATGCCAGCTTATATACCTTGGGCATGATGCCAAAAGGGACTAGTGCTTGGAGAATAACTTCATACTTGGAAGGGTAAAGGGTCAGTGCAGGAGAAGAAGAAACCCTGGGTTAGATGGATTGATATAGTGAGAGTGACAATGGGGGCAGGTGTGGCAGGGACTGTGAGCTTGACACAAGATAGGGCAGGTTCAGAGCGATTGAGCATAGGGTCTCTGTGACTTGTAGTCTACTCTACTCAACAGCACATAAAACACCACCACCAACAATTATGGTATTGCCTATTTTCCAGTGTTGTGTTTCTTGCTTCATTGATGTTAAGTTGTAACTCATACTGAAGACTAAGTAGTCTACCAGCTTCTTCAGTAGGTGCTTAAAGTCTTCTTCACTTTCTGCAAGGAGAGTTGTGTCATCTGCACAATACAGATTGTTGAAAATAGTCCTTCAATTCTCAGGCCATGTGGGCCAGCTTCTCCAATTATGTGCTCAGCATACAATTGAATAAGTTTGCTAAAAACTACAGGTCAATTTTATACCTCTCTTGATTTTAAACCAAGCCGTTTTCCCTTGTTGTGCTCTGAAAACTCCTTCTTGACCTCAATTCAGGTTACCCATTCTTCTCAATGTTAGTTATAATTTTTCATAACTACACAATAAAATTATTTTTATAACAATAAACATATGTATAAATATTTCTGGTATTGTATAATTTCAATGAATTCATCTGACATTAGCAATGAGACCCATTGTGCCATGGCCTCTTTCTATTCTAACCTCAGTGTATCCCAGTTTCTTATTAATGTAATAGTTATTGTTGGTTTTTAATAATATTTTCAAGATTTTCCTTGTATGAAATATTAATGATATTATTTAGTAATTTTCTGTTGGATCATCTTTTTGGGGGAATGAAAATTAATATAGATCTCTTCCAGTCAGTAGACAAGGGAGCTGTCTTTCCTATTTCTTTGCAGAGACTATCAACGATGCGTAGAGTTCCATGTGTTTCCCTAAACATATTAATTGGCATTCCATTCATTATTTTTTTATTTTTATTTTAATTGATATCTTAACAAAAGTTTACAGAAAATTTGGATTTCCATTAATTCATTATTGGATATTTTCCTCTCTATTCACCTCCTCCCCCCAGTTTGCTTTTGTCTTTAAAAAGATTCTTTCACTGTTGCACAATTTCCTCCATTGTCCCCAATCCCCCATTCCACTTTGCTATCTATCCTTTATTCTAGAATCTTGTCATGTAAATAATACCTAATCAGACATTTCTTTTAGGCAGTTATTTCCCTCGCCTGTTTCAATGCAGTGTTCATTATTTATCACCTCTTTTGTTAGTTCTCCCCAAACCCCTATGTCAGTCCTGTTTCATAACAGTGGCAATATGCAATATTTGTCCTTTTGTGACTGAGATATTTCCCTCAGCATAATGTCCTGCAGGGTAATCCATTTTGTATAATATTTTATGAGTACCTTGTTTTTTCAGTGCTGTGTAGTATTCCATCATGTGATTATACTACAGCTTTTCTATCCACTCATTTATTGACAGACATTTGGGTTGCTTCCATCTCTTTGCTGTTATGGATAATGTAACACTACACATGTTGTTGTTGTTGTTATGTGACGTTGAGTCGCTTGCGACTCATAGCGACCCTATGTACAACAGCCCTAAACTCCG
>NW_006399923.1:5043565-5049643 GCF_000299155.1 Elephantulus edwardii | reverse complement strand
AAGAGCCCAGCCTCCCGGATAATCTGTTCTGCACATAAGTTGAAAAGGTATGGAGATAGGATGCATCCCTGGCGTACGCCCTTCCCAATTTTGAACCATACAGTGTTCCCTTGCTCTGTTCTAATGACTGCCTCCTGGTCCATGCATAAGTTTTGCATTAGAATGATCAAGTGTTCTGGGATTCCCATTCTTCTCAGAGTCAGCCATAGTTCGTTATTATCTACACAGTCAAATGCCTTTGCATAGTCAATGAAACACAGATAGACATTCCTCTGTTATTTCCTGCCTTCAGCCAAGATCCCTCTAGCATCAGCTACAATATCTCTAGTACCATGACCCCTTCTAAACCCAGCCTGGACTTCTGGTAATTCTCTATTGATGTGCTGTTCCAGTCATTTTTGGATAATCTTCAGTAAAATCTTCAGTTTTGACCAATTATTTTTGGTATGGTGACTCTATTCCTTCCGTCTTCTTTTGATACTTCCTGCATTATTAAATATTTTGTCCATAGACTCCTTTAGTATTGCAACTTGAGACTTGAATATGTGTTTCAGCTTGAGAATAGTACCCATGTTCTTCCCTTTTGATGTTCAGGTCCTGGCACATTTCACTGTGATACTTTCATGTGTCTTCTGGAGCTATCTTCTGGAATCTTCCAGCTCTCTTAATTATCTTAATTCCCTTTTAATGACTTCTTTTCAATCCTGTACAAGTTTCAGATTTTCTTTTAATTTTAATTTTTGTCTTTTCTTTTTTTCTCTGTCTTTGTAATAAGTCTTTGCTTTTTCATGAATAATTAGCCTCAGTGTCATCCTATAACCCATATGGTCTTTGTACACTAGTGTTTAATACATCAAATATACTCTTAAAATTTTTTTTAAATTTATTTGGATAAACTAATGATCATATTTTGGTTCACAACTGCTAGTTTTTATTTTCTTCAACTTCAGATATGACCAATTAAATTCTTGTGGAGTCCATCAAGTGAAGTCCATAGATATAGTCACTGTTTATAGGTTTTGTTTTTCTTAAAGTATTTGCAATGGATAAATTATTCATTGTACAAAATTCTATTATGTTATTGCCACCCTTATTTCTGTCAATTAGTCATTATTTTCCTCTTCTTTTTTCCTAACTTTTGCATTCAAGTCAGTAATTATTACTTATGTCTCTTGATTGGATATTCATTCCATTTCAGACTTCAAACATTGGTGGTGGTTGTTGTTGCTATGTGCCATTAAGTTGCCTGTAACTCATAATGACCCTATAAACGATAGCCCTAAACGATGCTCTATCCCATGTCAGTCTTACTGTCTCTTACACATATATCCTCTTACTCCAGTAACTGAATCAATTCTGTTCATCAAGGGTCTTCCTCTCACACTGTGTCTTTATCCTCACATGGTGACCCTCTCTAAGGACTGGGTCTACCTTGCAGTATGTCCAAAATAGGTCAAATGAAGCTTCATAATCCTTGCCTCCCAGGAGCAACCTGGTCTCACTCTCTCTAGGACAAACCTATTTGTTCTCCTAGCAGTCCATGGTATATTCAATACTCTTCTCTAGCACCACAACTCAAAGTCATGAATTCTCCTCCTATCATCCCTAGTCATTATCTAGCTTTTGATGCATAGCAAGTAATTGCAAAGACTATGGCCTGGATCAGTAGTCTCCAGACTGAAATAATTGTTCTCTGGTACTTTGGAGAAGTCTCTGATAACAGACTTTCCCAATGCAATTTATCTTTTAATATCCTGGCTGCCAATACCAAGAGTGTTAATTGTGGAACCAAGTAAACTTAAACTGTTAATAATCTCCATTTTTTTCACCATCTATCATGATGCTGCCAAATGGCCCAGTGGTGAGAATCTTTATTTTCTTGATGTTGAGCTTCAATCCATATTGAAGGCCCTGGATGTGCTCACCCAGTTGTGCCAAGAAATCTGTCCAAATGAAGAGAGAGATCTATGTTTGTTCCCATGCCAAAGAATGATGACCCAACATATTGTGGAAATTATAAAACAATATCATTGATATCATATGTAAGCAAAAGCCTATTAAAGATTATCAAGAAATGACTGGATCAGTGCAACGGAGAACTGTCTGAAGTGCAGGCTGGGTTTAGAAGAGGCTGTGGTACTAGGGCTATTATAGCTAATGTTAGATGGATCTTAACTGACAATAGAGAGAATCAGAGGAATGTCTATCTGTGTTTCATTGACGATGTAAAGTCATATGACTGTGTGGTTTACAACAAACTGTGGCTGACTCTGAGAAGACTGGTAATCCCAGAACATTTGATTGTGCTTATGTAAAACCTATAGTTAGACCAGGAGATAATTGTAAGAACAGAGCAAGGAAACACTACATGGTTCAAAATTGGTACGGGTGTGTACGAGGGATGTGTCCTTTTTAATTTTAGGTGCATCACCGAAAGTGGGGTAAAAATTAACCATAACTCAACTAGTGGAAATTAAGGTCTTCTTCTTAAAGGGTTATGAATGTAGGGAGTGGTATGTGTTAGCTGTACCTTTTTTTTTTTTAAATAAGAGAAAGGAGATGGGTGTTAAAATTGAAACTGTTTTTCATAACAATACTAGAAACTGTTGACTTTCTAAGAGAAATTTTGTCAATCAAGAGGCAGATTCAGCTTCTTCTACCAACCCAAAGGAACAAGAAAAGAGAATTATTCAAAATGAGGATATATATATTTCTCACTGAACACATCACCTTGAAATGATTTTTTTTAAGTTTTTCAGTCTTGGAAAGTAGGCCAAGATCTGAAGATATTTTAATACTAATCCATGTGTCATGAATTTGAAAGAAACAGTACTAAACTATATTTGACTGATTTGAAAAGAACTGACATGCTTCCCACTTTTTTACTCTAACTTATGTGTATTTTTTTAAAAAAAAACCTTTGATTTTTCAGTCAGTAAGATGAACAATTTGTATTTACATATTATGTTTAGTTTAGAAGAAAAAAGAAGCATCTCATGAGTTGATATACTAATATTAAACTTTGTTCTGAACTTAATTATTCCCCATTGCATTCCTCTTTAGAAACTTAGCATACACACACACATACACACACACACACACACGTAATACTTTACAGTACTTTAAATAAATTCAGCAATACCTGCTGGGCTATTTGGCAGGTATTCAGTCATATAAATCAACACTTTAAGGTAACTTAGGTTACTCGTAAGTCACTAACCTGTAGAAATATCAAATTCTCTTGTCAATATGTAAGAGATGTTTCCTACCTTGCTTCTCTACCATGTCTCTTCAAATTCAACCTAGTAAGTTTTTATTGTATTCCTGAAGACATCAATTCAATCAAGTCAAGGTTTCCTAAGTTTACTGCTCTTTAAGAGGAAGAGGGCAAGAGAAATAAGAAAGAAGTTGTTTCTGCTGTTAGGTGTCAGTCGAGTCAGCGCCTACTTATAATGACATAGAAGGAAGTGTTTCCCCATCTTGGGCCATTCTCATGACTTCTACGGTTTAAAGGCACTGTGGTAGCCACTGTGAAGAAAAATGAAATACAAAGTGGAAGTGAAAATAAAATTATGTCTTCCATAGGGCTCTGGTAGGTAATCTGTCATGAATGACCCTGCTAATCCAATGGTGGGACTGCTATCGTACTTTGAATCCACCAACAGCTCAGTAAGAGGAGGATGAACAGTCTCCTGTGATATGACTTACAGCCTTGAAAACCCATTGGAAAGTCACCTATGGGTAAGCTCCAACCTGACAACAAGGAGTATTAGTAATCTTGGATGATAACTAGAGGATTATAAAGGAAGTTCAGTTCTCAAATGTGTTATATGACCAGTTGGTAAACAAAATTTCATCATTTCAAATACAGGAGACATTTTGCAGGAGAAAGACGGACAGGTGGAGAGCTTGGTGTTTTGTTTGGTTTAAAGAATTGTAAGAGAAATCTGGTGGCCACATGGGTAAGAAGTTGTATTGTCAACTAAAAGGAATACACCAACTTCTCCAAGGAGAATGAAGGGCCATCTCAACTCTTGTGATTTACAGCCTCTGAAAATCCACTGGAGGACCAACTATGCATCAGTTTTGACTCAAAAGCAATAGATTGAATTCCTATAACTATAAGGAAAGGAAATCACTTTATGAAAACTGAAGTTCAGTAAAATGAAATAAAATTTTTATGAAGATTAAAAAAAATTAAATATGCCATTTTTTCTTGTGAAATAACGTAATCATTGGGTCTCAAAGGATCCCAGGTGGCTGAGTGGATTAAGCATTGAGAGGCTAACCCCAAAATTAGTGATTCTTTTCCAACAATTGCAACACAAGACAAAGATGAGGAAGTCTACTCCCATCAAGATGTAGCTTCAGAAACTCCATGGAGTAATTCTACTCTGTCTCTATAGGGCTGCTAAGAGCTAGAATCCATGCATTAACAGGGGCATATTGGACCTCAAAATGTACATGTGAACAGAATATGCAATTTTTCTAATAAATTAATCATGGTCATCATAGTAGGAAAGATAGCGTGTCAGAAATAAAAAAAAAAATAAAAAAAAAACAGAAAAAGACCATAAACAGCGTGGATTAACAACAGACACGGGCATATCAGGGATAATAAGAATAGCACAAGATAGAGCACTGATCAGATCCATTGTTCATAGTGTCACCATGAGTCATAGTCAACCCAACACATCTGAACACAACAATATAGGTATTATAATACTGTAATTCTCATCATTAGATCATTTCATGTTTTTTTAAGAAAATAATAAATTGTATTACATTTTCATCTTTGAAATTAAAGTACAAAAGTCTTATAATGTATCAAAAATAATATCATATCTTAAGTTTAATAGCACAGAAAGGACAGGAAAGGTAAAGTAAAAATATCAGGAGACTCAGATATTGTCAACCACCAGAGTGTGACTTAAATGTTTGTTGTTGTTGTTGTTGTTGTTGTTATGTGCCATTGAGTCATTTGCGACTCATAGCGACCCTATGTACAGCAGCCCTAAACTCTACTCTATCCTGTGCCAATCACACTGCCTTTGACACACCCATCCCGATTACCCCAGTCACTGAATCAATCCATCTCATAGAGGGCCTTCCCCTCTTGCACCATCCCTCCATCCTCCCAAGCATGATGACCCTCTCCAAGGACCTGTCTCTCCTTGCAATATGCCCAAATTATGTCAGACGAAGCCCCAGAATCCTTGCCTCAAATGAGTAGCTTGGTTTAACCCTCTCTAGGATGAATCTGTTTGTTTTCCTAACAGTCCATGGTACATTCAATACTCTTCTCCAGCACCACAGCTCAAAGGCATCAATTCTCCTTCAATACAAGTAATATTTTACACTTTGGACAGGAAGTTAAAATTCAATTCATTAATCTATAGAATTCACATTAAAATATCATCACTACAACCCCTTTGAAACCAGTTATATGTGTTGTTGTTAGGTGCTGTCTAGTTGAGCATGATTTATAACAAACCTATGAGCAACAGATCTGAACCCTGTCCTACGCTGTACCATCCTCACAATCTCTGACACACTCAAGCCCATTGCTGCAGTCACTGTGTCAATGTACCTGTTTGAGGAGCTTCCTTTCCTTTGCCGTCTGTCCACTTTTCTGAACATGATGTTTTTTGGCAAGGATCAGCCTCTCCGAGAAACATGCTCAAAGAATATGCGAAGAGACTTCATCATCCTTCTTTCAAGAATCCTCCTGGCTGTATCTTCTCCAAGACATTTCTCCAAGAAATATAGATGTATTTATCTACTGAAGATTATCCAAAAATGACTGGAACAGCACAACAGCAGAGACTGCCAGAAGTCCAGGCTGGGTTTAGAAGGGGTTGTGTTACTAGGGATATTGTAGCTAATGCTAGATAGATCTTATCTGAAAGCAGGGAATACCAAAGAAATGTCTATCTGTATTTCATTGAGATGCAAAGGCGTTTGACTGTGTGGATCATAACAAACTGTGGCTGACACTGAGAAGAATGGGAATCCAAAACACTTGATCATGCTAATGAGAAACCTAAACTTGGACCAAGACGCAGTCATAAGAACAGA
>NW_006399923.1:5040865-5042183 GCF_000299155.1 Elephantulus edwardii | reverse complement strand
TCAATACTCTTCTCCAGCACCACAGCTCAAAGGCATCAGTTCTCCTTCTATCCTCCTTGGTCATTGTCCAACTCTCTGATGCATAACAGGTGATTATGAAGACCATGGCCTGTATCAGACGCACCTTAGTCTCCAGAGAGACACCACTGCTCTTCAGCACTTTGGAGAGGTCCCTAACAGCAGACCCCTATTGTAGCCACTACACAAGGAAAAGATACAGTGTTTCCTCTCATAAAAAATTCCAGGCGTGAGACCTTGATGAAGGATAACATGAGTTTGAATTATCATTATGGAAATGGTTGGTTTGTAAATTTTTGTAGATGTTGTTGTTGTTGTAGGTGCCATCAAGTTGAATATGATCCAGATTGACCTCATGAGCAACAGAGTTGAGCCTGCCCTCTCCTGTGTCATCCTCACATTTCCTGACACACCAGAGCTATTGCAGCAATCATTGTGTCAATCCAGCTAGTTGAGGGTCTTCCTCTCTTTAACTGATGCCCTATATCTCCAAATATCATGTCCCACTTAAAGGAATAGAGTTTCCTAGCAACATGTAAGAGGTAAATGAGGTGAAGCTGTATCATCTTTGCCTACAAGAAGCACTCTAGCTGTACTTTTTCTAAGACATATTTATTTGTTATTTTGACATTCTATGGATGTTCTGAACTCTTCTCTAACACCACACCTCAAAGGCATCAAATCTTCTGTCGTCCTTATTTATTGTCCAGCTCTCAAATGCATAACTCTTGCTCAGAAAGACATGATGTTGTTGTTGTTATGTGCCATCGAGTCACTTGCGGCTCATAGCGACCCTGTGTACAACAGCTCTAAACTCTGCTCTGTCCTGTGCCAATCTCTCTGTCTCCCTCAGACACACTCATCCCGATTGCTCCAGTCACTGAATCAATCTATCTCCCAGAGTGTCTTCCCCTCCTGTGCCTGCCCTCCACCCTAACAAGCATGATGTCCCTCTCCAAGGACAGCAACACATATATTACCTCAGTACAGCAAACAGATAGTGCTTCACTAATTGTTATTGTTGGCATCTCAACATGAAGTAAACAAAAATTCTTACCACTGAGCCAAGAAATATCCCTCCTTACAACATGACCAAAGTATGTCAGACAAAGTCTCAGAATCCTTGCCTCCAAGGAGCAGCCCAGTTTAACCTCTCCAGGATGAATCTGTTTGTTCTCTTAGCAGTCCATGGCACCTTCAGCTCTTCTCCAACACCAAAGCTCAAAAGCATCAATTCTCCTTCTGTCATCTCTGGTAATTGTCC
This sequence comes from Elephantulus edwardii, assembly GCF_000299155.1. Classification (NCBI taxonomy): domain Eukaryota; kingdom Metazoa; phylum Chordata; class Mammalia; order Macroscelidea; family Macroscelididae; genus Elephantulus; species Elephantulus edwardii. The sequence continues at coordinate 5,040,901 of NW_006399923.1, read as the reverse complement.
AACTCTCTGATGCATAACAAGTGATTGCAAAGACCA
>NW_006399923.1:5032393-5040571 GCF_000299155.1 Elephantulus edwardii | reverse complement strand
AGGCTGCAGTCCTTGACCCTTCGCAGCAAGTGCATGAGGTCCTCCTCAGTTTCAGCAAGCAGGGTTGTGTCATCTGCATAACACAGATTGTTGATAAATTGTCCACCAATCTTGATGCCACATTTCTCCTCATAGACATGATAGATGAAAGAAATAAAAACATATTCAACATATACATGATTAGAAAGATTATGGCCTGAATCAGACACATCTTAGTCCTCAAACTGACATAATTGTTCAGCAATAATTTGGAGAGGTCACTGACTCCAGACTTCCCTAGTGCAATATAGATCTTGATTTCTTCATTGCTGGCACAAATTGTGTTGCTTATAGATCCAAGTAAGATGATATTATTGACTACTTCAATATTTTCTCTATCACAATATTGCTTATTGGTTCAGTGGTAAGAATTTTTGGTCACTTCATGTTGAGATGCCAACAACAACAATTAGTACAGCTCTATCTGTTTGCTGTACTGAGGTAATATATGTGTTGCTGTCAGTCTGAAAGTTTTGCCATCAGTGTGTCAAATGCCACAAGTGTCATCCATTGTGGACAGGTTTAAGAAGAGCTACCAGACTAAAATACACTATGCATGAGGATTGGTCATCCACTGCTTAAAGAGCAGGCCTCTGAAAACACAATGAACAGTAGAGGAACACAGATAATTATAGTATTAGACGTATATCCCAGATTGAAAGTCCATCAAAATGAGGAAAATAGTTGCAAACATCATTTAATAATCAGAAGATGGAATGTGTGATATATGAATATCGGAAAACTAGATGCTGGGAAAAAATATGAACATTGATGAGTTAGCTTTGACCACTTTGAATCAGTCACATGATATTGTATGCTGGAAATGAAAGAGAATGGTTACATTCACAGTTAAAGAGACAAGTTCAAGTTTTATCGTGAAGTAGTACAATATTGTGAGTAATAGAATATCATCCATACAAATACAGGAAAGGCCTGTTAATATGACTCTTATTCAAATATATGCTTCTACAGCTAAAGCCAAAGAGGAGAAAACAGAAAATGTTTACCAAATTTTCAGTCTGAAATTGACCAAACATACAATCAAGATAGTTATGTGCCTTTATAGATAGGGGTTATAAATAAAGAACAGTAACATGCTTAACATTCCTCAAGCTGAAAGAAATAAAGAACATACTCAAGCCTTGAGTTACGCTACTGAAGAATACTATGGAGAAAATCTGGAATGATCCAAGAAAGTATTTTAAAAAATAGCAGGAATACAAAGAGACATTGTATCAAAAATAATTGGGAACTATTTCAGGAAGTAGCAAATGATCAGAGAACAATGATAAAGAAGAAAGAAGTTCAATTTTCAATAACTAAGGTTATTATTAAAAAAAAGACCCTAAGAATTGATACACTATTAAGAGACAGTATGGATGGTGAAGAGATTGAGATGGTTAACAGTTTTAGTTTACTTGGATCCACAATCAACACTCTCGGTAACGGCAGCCAGGAAATCAAGAGACAAATTGCATTGGGAAAGTCAGCTGTGAGGGACCTCTCAAGAGTACTGAAGAGCAACAATGTCAGACTGGAGACTAAGGTGCGCCTGATTCAGCCAATAGTCTTCACAATTACGTGCTATGCATCAGAGTTGGACAGTGAGTAGGGTTGATAGAAAGAGAATTGATGCTTTTGAGCTGTGGTGCTGGAGACAGTGTTGAATATACCATGGATTTCTAGGAAACAAACAGGTTTGTCCTGGAGAAGGTGAAGCCGGAATGCTCCTTGGAGTCAAAGATTCTGAAGCTTCGTCTGACATACTTTGGTCATGTTGCAAGGAGGGACTGGTCCTTGGAGAGGGACATCATGTTTGACTGAGTGGAGGGGCGGTGAAGGAGAGGAAGGCCTTCAATGAGATGGATCGATTCTGTGACTGGAGCGGTGGGAATAAGTGCATTTGAGTTGGCTAGGTTGGCACAGGATAGCACAGCATTTAGAGCTCTTGTACATAGGGTCACTATGAGTCACAAGAGACTCGATGGCACATAACAACAACAACAACAACTAAGAGACATGTTTCAACATACAGGTACAAACCTATTAGTCCTCACCAATCTTAGCCAAGGAAATTAGAAGACAGATTTCAGTCCAAATGAATAGAGAAGATCTATACTTGTTCCCATTGCCAAGAAAGGAGGTTCAATAGAATGTGAAAATTATCAAACAATGTTATTCGTGATATATGCAAGTAATATCTTGTGGAAGATTAGAAAAAATATAGATAGCAATGTACATCAGTAGAAAATACCAGAAAAATGTGTATCTGTGATTTATTGATTATGCAAAGGGATTTGACTATTTTGATCATAACAAATTATGGCTAACATTCAGAATAATGGAAATTCCAGAATGTTTAACTGTACTCAAGTGAAACCTATACCTAAACCAAAAGGTTATTATCCCATCAGAGCAAGGGAACACTTCATGGCAACTGAAGGTGGAAATTATTTTTAAAAATCATTGATTTTACATGCAAGAAAAAGAATGATGAAGATTATTCAAAAACTGCTAGAATAGTACATAGACAAGGAACTATTAGACGTCCAGCCTGAATTTTGAACAGACTTCAGCATCAGAAATATTACTGATGTCATATCCATTCTGTCTGGAAGTAATGAGTATCAGAAAAATGACTCTCTGATTTATTGACTGTGCAAAGGCATCTGGCTGTGTGGATCATAACATATTATGGTTAATGTTGAGGATAACTGAAATCAATTAATTGTGCTGGGGCGAAACCTACACATAGCCCAAACAAGAGAACACTTAATGGTTTAAAATTACGAAAGCCCTATCTATGTCAGGGTTGTACTTTTTCTCCATACCTATTTAATCTGTATGCTGAGCAAATTATTAGAGAACCTGGACTCTGTGAAGAAGACTGTGGTATCAGGATCTGACACACTTTGGTCATGTTGTAAGGAGGGACTGGTCCTTGCAGAAGGAATTCGTGCTTGGGAGGGTGGAGGACAGGCACAGGAGGGGAAGGCCCTCTAGGAGATGGATTGATTTGGTGACTGGGGGTAATCAGGAGGATTGTGTCAGAGACAGTACGATTGGCACAGGACAGAACAGAGTTTAGGGCTGTTGTACATAGGGTTGCTATGAGTCACAAGTGACTCAATAGCACATAACAACAACAACAACGACAGCATGCATTACAAAACTTTATCTGCTGAAAACAATTCATAACGACCCGATGAACAGCCGGTCTGAACCTTGGCCTATCCTGTGCCATCTTCACAATCTCTGACACGTTCAAGCCCATTTCTTCATTCACTGTATTAATCCATCTGGCTTAGAGTCTTCCTCTTCTTCCTTGTTCCTCCACCTTTTCAAATACGATGTCACTTACCAAGGAATAACCTCCATACAATATTCACTTATATGATTTTAATGACTGCTTCTTGATCTATGGACAAGTTTTACATAAGCACAATTAAATGTTCTAGAATTCTCATTCTTCTCATTATTTTGTGCAGTTTATTGTGATCCACTTAGTCAAATACCACCTTTGCATAGACAATAAAACACAAATAAACATATTTCTGATATTCTTTGCTATCAATCAGTATACACTTGATGTCAGCAACGACAATCTTATTTCAAGGCTTCTTCTGAATCAATCTACAAATCAAATGGTATACTGTTACAAAAGACTTTCAAATGCTAAAAGACAAACCATTACTTATAAGACTGAAAATTAACACAATTACTTGAAGAAGTTGGACAAAGGGTAAGAAAGACTGACCAAGAAATTATGCTTTTGTGTTTTGCCCTTGGTGAAGAATATTGTTTATACCATCGATGGAAAAACGAAATATAGATTTACCTTGGAAAAAAAAATACAACTAGAATTTTCTTCTAGGAATCAGGATGTGAAGACTTCATCTCACATACTTTGTGTGTGTTTCAGGATAGGTAACTCCCTGGATAAAGACATTATTCTTTGAAAAGTAGAGGGTTAGCTAAGGAGAGGAGACCCTTAATGAGATGAACTGATAAAGTGAATTCAACAATGGGTTTAAGCAATGCCAAGGTTTATGAAGGTGACTTAGGATTGATGCAACTATTAATTGGAAATGACTTGTAGGTACCTAACAGTGATGTGTTAAAGGCTGTATGCTTTCAATTAAGTACAGATTAAAAGCCATAGACTCATTTATGCTGGGAGCCAAGAGAAAAAAAAAAACATTTCTTTTTAAGTTTATACTGGTTTAAAAACATAGTTCATATACATTGTTTTTCATACCAAACCTTTCCCCTTTCCTTTATTACTTTACTAATCTCTCCTTCCAACCATGAAATTGTACGACCCTGTGTTTAAACCCCCCACATTGATCCAATGATATTCCTATACAGTATTTGCCTTTATGAGACTGAGTTAGTTAACTTAGCATAATGCTCTCTAGTTCCTCCCATGTTATGTAGTAATTTATAAAATCAATACTATGGAATACTGATTTGCTTTATCTTGTGGTCAAGTAGTAAATGGGATAAAGAAGTTAGATAGCTCATGTTTCCACTATGTGTAAGTGTTTACTGACCTAAAAATGCCGCCTTCTTTCTGAACATACCAAATTGGGCTCTGTTAAGTGATCTTGATTATGCCTTAATGAACAGATAAATTATAAGGCTGCATATTGCTTAATTTTTTTTATAAGCCATGAAAATTACATGAAATTTTACAATAGAATCTTATAAAATATAAGAAAACAGGCTACAGAGTATTTTCAGTTTTCTGTTTTAGAGTTTTGAAACTTAACAAAAACACTAGTTGACAAATCTGAGAATGAATTCAAGTAATCTAACTTGTTTTGGGCACAGAACATATTTTACAGACTATTTTATCCTGTTACCCAAGAAACCGCTTGCATCTATTACATTACCCCAGGACATGATTTTCTCTTTAAAGAATTCACATTTCCTCCTTTACCCTGAAACCAGGTTATACCTACCTCAGGGACACGTTGCTTAGATTCTCTGAATGCTTCCTATAAATTTTCCCTATAATGACAGTGTTGTCTAAATAACAACAAATGCCAAAAGCACTTTGTAGCTCTTGTTCAGCATTGTTTGGCCAGATTCCTAGAGGTGTTGAAATCACTCTACTGTAATGTATTCAGTCAGAATGATCTTTTTGAATTTACAAGCCATCAAGGGATATGAATCATACAAAATTCTGTCATACGTCACATTTCTAAATGTAGTGGTCTTTGATCTCTTCATGACTCCAAACCAATCAACACATATCAGCAAGGCATTTTATCCCATATCGTTCTATCTGAAAATATGGATTTACTTGAGTATCTGCCAAGCTCACTTCTCTCACTCATTCATCATCTTAGAATCTCTAACCCTATAGTGTATAAAAAGATTTCTTTAGTTATAAAAATGGCATGGAGTTCAAACTAAGTAACAATGCATGTGACCTGAAATGGTGATTGTTAATTATATATTCAGTACTTTTGCTCTGTGATATAATTACTTCCATACTGTAATTGTTAATTTTTTATTTATAGCATAAAAATGAAATTCTTTTCCAATAAGATGTAAGATAATCACAGTATGTTTTGCCAGTTGATTATACCAAGATATTAGAAAAAAAGGGATAATAAACTTATTAATGAATTTGTGAAAATGAGGAGGGAAAATGTGTAATAAAAGGGGAAGGATAAAAACTTAGTCCTCTTTGAAATCCTGTAATAATCATACATTAAAATTATTTTGCAAACCCTGAATTCCTTTGCCAGTATTGGTTGGTTTGTTTCTCTTTTGTACTTCTGAACAATTAAACACATGAGTTAACACTTGAGATTCAGGAGCACTCTGCATTTGGAAAATTGCAAGCACACATTTATAAGCATGTCTCTTATCTCAAATCTGGGCTTCATATAAATATGTATCACTGCTACAGATTCAGAACTCACTCGTACTTGATCCTCTAGTAAGCTCCATAGCTATCATTCTCACAGAGAACATTTCCCATCTTTCTCTCATGAAACGTCCGATGGTTTTGAACCACAAGATAACTGCAACCTTTGGGGTTTGGCTCCAATATTTTATGGCGGTGTCGTTCATAGGTTCTCCGAAACAAAAAATCAAGAAATAAAATCAGAACTCACTGTATACAGTCAGAACTTACTCACAGCTGATGCTGCAGTGGATTTTCAGAGTCTACAGATTGCATGATACTGCTCATCTATATTTATTTCTCTTTATCTCTGTTTATATCTATTTATGTTCCTGTATCCATATACAGGGAGCCCTGAAGACCTTGTGGCGAGAAACTGTGCTGCAATCTTGAAGGCAAGCATTTTGAATCCTCCAATGGCTGCTATGCAGAGAAGGATGGGCAATTTCCTCCTATGCGATTTACTGCCTCCGACCCCCCACCCCCCGCCCCAGAAGATCAGCTATGGTTCCAACTCTATTGTATACAACAACAACAACAACACAACAATCTGATTGTTGTTATGTGCAAGCGAGTGTCCTGTGACTCAAAGGGATCCTATGTCCATTAGCACTGAACCCTTCTGGCCACAACACACCTACCTCCTTTACCCCAGTTATTGTGACAATCTCATCTTGGGTCTTCCTCCCATGTGCTGTTCCTCCACTTTTCAAAGCAAGATGTCCTTCTCCAAGGAATAGTCCCTCCAGACCATATGCTCAAAGTATGTAAGAAAGAGCTTCAAAATCTTGTCACTAAGGAAAAATTTAGTTTCACCACCGCCATGACAGACTTGTTTGCTTTCTTGGCAGTCCATGTTAAAGATTCCTCCAGCACCACAACTTGAAGGCATCAATTCTCCTTCTGTCATCTTTAGTCATTGTCCAGATCTCTGATTCTTAGCAAGTAATTTTGAAGACCATGGCCTGTATCAGTCACGCCATCACCCCTAGATGGGCATCATTACTCTTCAGCACTTTGGAGATGTCTCTGACAGCAGAATTTCCCAATGCAATTAATCTTTTAATTTTCTAACTAATAGTACCAAGAGTGTTGATTGTGGAACGAAACAAGTTTTAATCTTTTCTCTATATACCATGATGCTGCATTGGCCCAGTAGTGGGAATTCTTGTCTTCTTGATGTTGAGCTTCAGTTCAGTCCATTTTGGAGATGGTAGTCCTTGATATTCTGCAGCAAACATTTCAGGTCCTCTTCTGTTTCAACAGGCAAGATTATCTCATCTACATAATGTAGGTTATTGATGAGTCTTCCTCCACACATGATGTCACAATCCTTCCCATAAAGTCAAGTCTCCTAAATAGTATGTTCCACATACAGATTTAAAAGGTACAGAGAAAGGACACATAACTGACACACTCCTTTCCTGCTTTTGAACCACGCAGTTTCTTGTTCTGTCCTGACAACTGCTTCCTGATCCAAGTAAAGTTTTCACACCAGCATAATCAAGTGTCCTGGGTTTCTCATTCTCTTTAAGATTAGCCAGAGTTTGCTGTGATCCTCACAGTCAAGTATTTTTGCATAATCAATGAAATGCAGAAAGGCATTCCTCTGGTGCTCTTTGCTTTTGGCCAAGATCTATCTGAAAGTGATAATAATTTCTCTAGTGCCATAGCCTCTTCTAAATCCAGCTTCGATTTTAGTAGTTCTCTGTCGATATACTGATCTATATCTGTATCTACATTGTTTTTTGTTAGATCTAGTCACTAAGGCTCCCAGTGACTGTATGAACAATAGATCTGAAACTTGCCCTATCTTAGTCCATGTTCATGATTTCTACCATGCTCAAACCCTTTGTGGTGGTCAGTGTATCACTCCAATTAATGAAATTTTTCATCTCTTTTGTTGATCCTCCACTTTTCCCAGCATGAAGTCTGTCTTCAAGGACTGGTTCCTCCTGAAAATACGCCCAAAGCAAGTGAGCTGAAATTCTACTGTCTTTGCCACTAAGAAGCATTTTGACTGTACTTCATTCAGGACTGAGTTGTTTAGTTTTCTGGTAGTCCATGGAGTGTTCATTACTCTTCACCAACACCGCAGTTCAAAGGAATTGATTCTTCTTCTGTTATCTTTATTCATTGTCCAACTTCCAGACGTATTGGGAATAATATGACTTACATTGTGTTTTTTTCTGAGTGGGGAAACTACAGAACAGTGTCAT
>NW_006399923.1:5029448-5030835 GCF_000299155.1 Elephantulus edwardii | reverse complement strand
AGGATGAATCTGTTTGTTTTCCTAGCAGTCCATGGTACCCTCAATACTCTTCTTCAGCACCACACCTCAAAGGTATCAATTCTCTTCTAACCTCCTTAGTGATTGTCCAACTCTCTGATGCATAACAAGTGATAGCAAAGATCATGGCCTGTATCAGATGCACCTTAGTCTCCAGAGAGACACCATTGCTCTTCAGCACTTTTAAGAGGTCCCTAACAGTAGACTTTCCCATGGCATTGGGCATATTTTAATATTTAAAATAACATTCCTGCTATTTAGCAGGAATGTAGTACCACAATTAGAGGGAAACTTATCAACAATTTGTTATGCAGGTGACACAACCTTTGTCACTGAAACAGAGGGAAATCTGAAGCCTCATCTGCATAAAGTAATGAACTGCAATCTTTAATATGGATTTCAGCTCAATATCAAGAAAACATATTCTCTTTAGTGGGCCAATTAGCAGCATCATGATATATGGAGAAGAGATTGAGATTTTCAACATTTTCTGTTTTCTCACATCCACAATCAACACTCTCGAAACCATAGCCAGGAAATCAAAATACAAACTGGATTAGAAAAGTATGCTGTTAAAAGACTGCAGCCTTAGGTATAGATTGCATCTCAATGTTAGGAAAACAATGATTCTTACTACTGAACTGATAGGCAGTGTCATGATGAATGGAGAGGAGATTGAAACTGTCAACAAATTCATCTTGCTTGGATGCACAATTAACATCCTTGGTACCAGCAGTCAAAAAATAAGGAGATGTACTGCACTGGGAAATTCTGCCATTTAGGGACCTCTCCAAATTCTTGAGAAGTAATGCTGTCAGTTTGAGGATTAAGTTGTTTCTGATTCAGGCCGTGGTCTTTCTGATGTTTCTGAGAGGTGGATAATGAAGAATGACAGGAAAAGAACTGACACCTTTGAGCTGTGATGCTGGAGAAGAACTCGGAATATCCAATGGTTGAACAAGAGAACAGACAGATACATTTTGGAGAGCAACCATAGTGCTCTTTGGAGGCAAGAATGATGAGGCTTTGCTTCAAGAGATTCTGTTCTTAGAGAAGGATGTAATGCTTGGAAGGGTTGGAGGGTCAGTGAAGGAGAGGAAGACCCTCAATCAGGGGGACTGGCACAGTGAGAATAGCAATGGGCTTAAGTGTGTCAGGGAGTGTGGTGATAGTGCAGGATAGAATTGGGTTCAGATCTTTTGTTCATAGGGTCACTATGAGTCATACTCTACTCGACAGCACCTATTAACAACTACCACCACCACAACAACAATAACAGCTGTCAGGAGCCTCTCCAGAATGCTAAAGAGGAAAGATGGCAGTCTATAGACGAAAGTGTTCCTAAACCAGGACATAGTCTTTGCAATTA
>NW_006399923.1:5025040-5029003 GCF_000299155.1 Elephantulus edwardii | reverse complement strand
AAAAAAAAGAAAGCTGGACAATGACCAAGGATGACAGAAGAATCATTGATGCATTTGAGTGTTGTTACTGGAGAAGAGTATTGAACATACCATGGACTTTCAAGAGAACAAACAAATCTATTCTGAAAAGGGTGAATCCAATTTGCTCTCTGGAGACAAGGATTTTGAAACTCCACCTCAAATACTTTTTTTCATGTGGCCAGAAGGGACCAGTCCTTAGAGAAGGATGTCAAGCTTAGAAGGATGGAGGGACAGCAGAGGAGAGAAAGACTCTGGATAAGATAGATTGACATAGTGACTGGGTTAATAGGGAAAATGTATCAGAGATAGAAGATTGTCTCAGGATAAGATGGAGTTCAGAGCTATTGTGTACAGGCTTGCTATGAGTCACAGGTGACTTGACGGTACATAAAAACAACACAAGTGCCTGACAGTGTGTTTTCACATCACAACATGTTGTTTGGTATCTAAACTGCTGCTTCCATGGAGGTTGATTTTCCATCCAAATAAAATGAAATTATTGATAACTTCAGTCTTTCCCCATCTATTATGTTGTTGTGTAACAGTCCATTGATGAATTGTTTCATTTATGTTGAGATGTCACACATTGTAGGCTATAGTCTTTGATTTTCTGCTCAAATTGTTTCATGTCTTCTTCACTTTCTACACACAAATTTGCAAGTTTTGATGAGTCTTTCTCCACTTGTTATGCCATGTTCTTCTTTATATAGTCTAGCTTTTCTAATGATTTTTTTCCATATACAGTTTAAATAAGCATGGGGAAATAATACAACTATGGTGCAAACCTTTCCTGATTTTTTAGACGCCCTCTTAAAAGTCTGTATTGATAACCCCTCAATGCACCCAAAAACAGTGTTCACTTCAATCCCTTACTAAGACTATGCTCTATAGACTTTGCTTCTCCCTATACATTTCTCTTACATCTCAGTGGTAAGGTGGCACCTTTCCTGATTTTATCATTCAAAGTCCCTTTGATCTCTTCAGACAACTACTTCTTGCTCTATGTACAGATTTATATATATATTTACACACACACACACACACACACACACACACACACACACACACACACACACACACACACACACATACTTGTTTTTTTTAGGTACAGTCTGCAACTTAAAGCCACCCTATGAAGCACAATTCAGAATATTACACTATTCAGCCCCATTCTAACTGTCTCCACCATCCTCAAGGCTATAATTTCAATCATTGTGTCAGCCTCTCTTTTTGAGGTTCTCCTTCTCTTTAGCTGACACTCTGTCTTTATCAGCATGGTGCTTTTTCTAAGTACTGACACCTCCTAAAAACACATCCAAAGTATGCGAGATGAAATTTCACCATCCTTACTTCTAAGGAACACTGTGGTTGTGCTTCCTCTAAGACAGATATGTTTGCCCATTTACCAGTCCAAAGTTTATTCAAATCTTTTACCAACGTCACAATTCAAAGACATTGTTTCTTCTTCAATCTTCCTCATTCACTGTCCAACTTTCAGACGGATATGAAAGAATTGAAAATATGTTTTGGATAAGCTAATATCCTTGTTATTTAGATTTAAAAAATGTTTGACAACATGTGTGTATTTGTATATTCATGTATTATTTATACAAATGTATGATTTATGTATATGGAAACACTCATGATTGTAATGTTGTTGCTATTAGATGCTGTCAAGCACGACTCACAGAATTCTAAGAACAAGAGGTCTGAACCCTGTTCTATCCTGTGCCATCCTCATCATCTCTGACGTACTTGAATCCATTGCTGAAATCACTGTTTCAATCCATTTCTAATTTTTTTTTTTTTTTAGGTAAGGCAATTGGAATGAGCCATTTGCAAATTTCCAGGGGTAAAAAGTATAAACAATAAGAATTCTATTATTCTAAATTCTCTATTAAAATACAAGTTTCAAGTTTATTTATGACCATTTTTGTAGAGAAAATAGTAGAAGCAAAATATCCAATTAATTTCAGCTTTTAATTAATGTCAAAACCATAAACTCTGAAAACATTCTTTTTCCTCCCTCCTCTAAACAAAGAATGAAGACTAGGTCAAAAGATTTTCTTTACATAATATAGAGTGAGAAAGTTTGGTCAAGCAAAGTTACGGTGTTAGCTAACTATTTTTGCATTTCACCTAAAGTTCGTCTTAGCGCATCTGAAGAGAATGATAAAAATAGAAAAAGTAAGCTGCTGACAAGGTAACAGGAATAAATATTATCTAATGATCCAGCACAAATACTTAAGAATTCAGGGGAGACCCATATGAGCACAGGCTGAAAGATCATTAGCCCTCTGCCAGAATTTTCCCTTCATTCTGCCTTGATAGCATGTCACATTCCAGGGTTTTCAGGTGAGACAAACTTAGCACCTGAGTAGTTAGTGTTTTATTCTTCCATTAGCGAGTATATTTTGTCCCACTCTTTGAATTAATCAAGAGCATTCAGTGCTGGTTTATAATCCACATGGTAGTATAGATGTTTCGGTAAGAAGCTTGCATTGCTCTAAAAGCAATATTTGCTGTTAATTTTGTGATTTCTTTATCCAAGGGACTTTGCTGCCGTCGCCTGTATGAACACAGCACTTGTTTCCAAATGCATTGCCTGGACACTTAGTTTGCTTCCGAGCTTCTGCATCACTAATAACTCAGCCTTTCTAAGCCAGTGGGTCACTAAATTGCATTTTACCCCCTTTGAATATAAAAAGGAGTAATGTTTTATACTTTCTCATAATTTGATAGCTTTTTTCATTCCTGCTTCAATACTAATGTAATTACATTTGACAAAATTTTAACTTTACTCCTTAAAGACAAAGAAAACTTTAAAAACTACGTACCACTTGAAACCTTGAATATAAGAGTTAAATGCATAAAAGTAATGATCATATGTAATTTCAGCAGTTATTACTTTATTCTTCCATTAGACAGCATACTCTATCCCACTTATTAAGTTAATCAATCAATATCCAAGATATTGCTGTTATTAAGGTAAGTAATACAACTCATCAGCAAGCCATGTTGTGAAGATGGCACAAGCTTAATTGCCCAAACTGAGGAGAGCCTAAAACCTTTGCTGTAAAAATCATGGACTACAGTCTTCAAAGTTGAAGTTGAGACTGTTAACAGGTTGATTTTTCTCAGGCCTACAATCAACACTTACGTCATTAACATTCAGCAAATAAAAAAATAAGAGTTGGAAAAGAAGCCTTTCAGAGACCTCTCCAGAGTGCTGAAGAGCAACCATGTCACCAATGTGCACCTGATCCAGATCATGGGCTTCATAATTACTTGTTATCATTCAGAGAACTAGACAATGACTAAAAATGACAAAAGAACAAATTCCTTTGAGTTGTGGTGCTGGAGAAGAGTGTTAAACATATCATGGATCATACCAAGAGAATAAACAGATCTGTCTTTGAGATGGTGAAATCAAGTTGCTCTCTGGAGGCAAGGATTTTGAAACTCCGTCTAACATAATTAGGGTATGTTGTCAGAAGGGCATGTTCTTAGAAAAGGACATCATAATTAAAATGGTGAAGGATCAGTGCAGAGAAGAACACTCTGGTAGAGTCAACACAGTGACTGGAGTAAAAAGAGCAGGTATGTCAGAATATGGGTTTGACTCAGGATAGGGTAGGATTCAGAGATATTGTTCATAGAGTTTCAAAAGAGATGTGGGTTACTCAATGATACATAACAACAATGACACCATTCAGATTAGTGTGTTACAGAGAGGCAGTCATTGTGACTGAGATTACTGGATAAACAGAAATGGTTAGTTTTTCAAAATATGATTTATATTAAAAGTTTGTGCTCATTTTAACATTCATTGTCAGTTCATAAGAATGTTTTCTTTTCAGTGATATCTATTACAGATTGTTCCTGATAATTTAGTATCTACTAAGTAACAAAATAATTATAAGTAAATATAATTTAATCAAA
>NW_006399923.1:5016658-5024940 GCF_000299155.1 Elephantulus edwardii | reverse complement strand
CAATGAAGGATGGAATGACTAGAAAGAAACTCAACAAAGCTGCAGAAGAATTAGGCAATATGATTGCCAACTAGATCTCATAGACATGTATGCAACATTCTAGCTTACAAGGTGACAGTACAAATTTTTCTCCGATGCATGCAAAACATTCTCCAAAATAGATCATATGTGAGATCACAAAGAAACCTCAATAAATTAAAAACCACAAACCATCTTCTCAGATCACAAGGCTAAGAAATTAGAAATCAAAACAAGGAATTAAAGTAAAAAAAATCAAGTACATGGAAATTAGTAAGCATCTTGCTTGAGCATTATTGAGTATTGGAAAAAGAATTTTAAAAATAAATTATTTATTATGACCTTTGTAGATATTTTTTCTCTCAAAATAATATTTGTAAGTACTGTGGTGGTATTGTTGTTGTTGTTGCTATATTGTTCAGTTCCCTTGAGTTGACTCTTCCCAAAGATAAATTTTTTATGACATAATAAACAACAAGAACTACAAAAAGAATACAAACACAAAGGCACACAAACTATTGAAGTAAATGTTGTGGGTTAGAGTTTATAAACCAATTAGTTTTTTATTTGAACACAAGGACTGCTAATGTCTTCAATAATCTGGTAATAATCTGTATTTATATCTCATACATTATGTATGTCAAAGAGTTTTCCATATTGATCTTTTTTTGCTATCGGAATTTTTTTCTTTTTTACTCCCATATTCATAATTTTACATATATTTCCAATTTGGTGGCCTACTTGGTAAGAAGCTGTGCTGCCAACCAAGTATGAGTTCATTTGAATCCACCAACTTCTCTGTGGCAGAAAGATGGATAATCTCCTCCTGTGCATTTTACAAACTCTGAAAACTCACTGGGACGTACATTCCAACAAAATTACATGTAACAAGATTTCACGACAGAATTCTAGATTTAAATTTTTCTTCAGTTTTTCAGCATAAAAATACTGAATGTGAAAAAAAAATACTGAATGTGTTCTTCTCTTTTGATTTTCGAACTCCAAGTACTTTCATAGTTAATCATAATACTTATCTCCATCATCTTGTGCTGCTTTTCCTTTTTTTTTTTTATTGGTCCTGCTTTTCTAATTATTCTATTATGCTTTCTTATTGCACTATTTTTTTTTTGCATTTTTAACTTTTTTTTTAACATCACTCAGTATCAATAATCTTGAAAAATACTATGCAAAATGGCAAAGGCTAGAGAGCAGTATGCTGAGTGAACTAACTCAGTCTTATAAGGGAAAATATTGCATAAGAGCATTGTTGTAAAATAAGAAGGATAACTTGTAAGATTGTATAAATATCTAAAGAGGGAAGGAAAAAAGGGGCAAGGAAGTTGAAAGTGAAGAGAGGGGAAATCACAAAGGTCTCAGATTTTGATGGATATAGGAAGTAGGTGAAGAATAGGAAAGATCCAATGAGGGCCTGAAAAGATGAGATAACAGCAGACATAGATATATAGTGATTAATTTTATAAAACACATTGTATGGGAATGATCATATGAAATACAATATGAATAAAACAGTGTGTGAAATACAATGTGTAGGAATAAAAAATATTAATTAAAAAATTGAACCCAAAACCTCAAGGCTATTGAGGTGATTCCAACTCATAGCCACGCTACATACTATCTATTTAGGATAAATAAAATGGTTCAAATAATAAAATAAAACCCAATCACCACAATAAAACAAAGAATAAAAGAAAAGTACCAAAAATCAGATGAAAGGAATACATACAGTCACTGTATCAAAAAGAATCAGTCTGTAGTGAGCCCTTTCAGGAAATAGCACATGATCAAGAAAAAAATCATACTGGGATAAGAACTATAAACTGCACTAAAGAATCTACAAATGGAATTGTAATGTTAAAGAAGAGTACTAAACATCCCAAAGACTGCAAAAAGAACAGATATGATATATCTTGGGGAAAGTGCAGCCATTGTGCTCTTTGGAGGCAAAGACGGTGAAATATCATCTCTCATGCTTTGTACTTGTTTCTCAGAGCAGCTATTTCTTGAAAAGAGACTGGGAGGATGGCAGTGAGGTCAGTGAAAGAAAGGAAGAACTTAATGAAATGGATTGACATAGAGCTAAAGTAATGGACTCAAGCATTTCAGAGATAATAAGAATGGCAAAGAATATAACAGGATTCAAGTCTAATGTTCATAGGTTTGCTATGAATCATACTTGACTCCAAGGCATGTTACAATGATAACATTCAGTATGTCAGAGATAGGGTGATCTAGTGATAAGAAGTTGTGCTTCAGTCTCAAAGACTGAATGCACTAGCTGCTTTGCAGAAGGATGGGCAATCTTCTCCAGTGTGTGTTACTACCTCTGAAAACCTGCTAGAGGGTCAGTGTGAGTTTGTTCTGACTTATGAAACATAACAATAAAAAAAAAACCATGAAGTATTTATACGGATCAAATAATTATAGTTGAGCTCTACGAATAAAGATAAAACATCAGGGTTAGAGGGAGACATAAAAATACTCTATTAGCTGAAAGCCAAAACATCTTGCTTACAGGATGTGAAGAAGACTTGAAGTTCTTAATGAAGAAAGTTCAATACTACAGCCTTCAGTATGGATTAAACCTCAGTATCTAGGAAACAAAATCTTCACTGCTGGGCTAACATGCAACATCATACTAGAGAGAAGTTTGAAAATTTCAACAATTTCATTTTACTTGGATTGAAATTAACACTTATGATAGCAGTAGTCAAGAAATTAAAAGATGTATTTAAATGCCAAAATATGATGTCAAGGATCTTTCCAAAATGCCAAAGAACAAAGATTTCCATTGAAAGCCTTAAATGTGCCTGACATAAGCCATGTTATATTTCTTCATTTACTTTGTTTATCTCTCAAGTTGTACAATCAATGTTGTTGCTAGGTGCTGTCAACTTGACAACAACTCATATCAACTCTGTATCATACTTCTCTGACCAGCTGAAAAGCTCTGGAAGATTGGAATGAGCTATTCAAGACATTCCTTGGTCAAGGGGTATGGAAAGGGGCTCTCACTGTTTAGTGTTCTCACTATCCATGATTCCTTAGACATCTTATTGACAAGTTTTTCATTACACAAGCATTAAACTATGTTAACTTGACCCCAAAAGGTTTTTTTTACTGTTTCTTTTCTTATTTGCTTACCTACACTTTTTTGATAACTACATTTTTATTAAAAGGCAGCTTCAGCATAAGGGTCAAGGTTTTGCTGTCATAGGCCATGAAGTTTGTCTGACCGTTAGCCCATGTAGTCCCTGTATTGGTCAGCCCCAAAACTGCAACCCTATGATCAATAGATCTGAGCTTTGCTCTATGTTGTGTTGTTCTTATCATCTCTGATTATGTGGGCCTATTGCTTCATAATGGTTACCCATGGTGGGCAGTGTTTGGTGAAGCTTCCTGATTAAATCAAGCTTGGAAGCAAGAGTGGCATCTATTTCCGAAATGGCTTGCCTCAGGAAACTCTATGAACATGGAGAAAAGACCAAACTTATACCAGTGTTCAGGTCTTCTGTTCATAGGATTGCTATGAGTCATCTACTACTCAATGGCACTTAACAACAATAACAACAACAACGTTGCTTCAGTCGCTATGTCAATCCATCTGGTTGAACACTGTCCTCTCTTTTGCTGATTCTCCATAATTTCCAAACACAATGACTTTATCTAAGTACTAGCTGCTCCTAACCATATGCCCAAAGTATATGAGATGAAGGTGCATCATACTTACCTCTAAGGAGCATACTAGATGCACTTTCTACAAGGCGTATTTGGAGGCGTTTGTTTGTTTGCTTGTTTGTTTATTTATTTATTATTTTGGTAGACTATAGTATATTCAGTACTCATTGCCAACACAACAACTAAAAGGCATTGATTTATATTCTACCATTCTTATTCACTTTTCAACTTTCAGATGCATAGATAGTAATCTGTCCATGGCTTGAATTAGTTGCAGTTTATTGGTCTTTATGCTGACACCATTGCTTCTTAGCACGTTGGAGAGATCCTTGACAGTAAATTTTCTCAGTTCAACATATTTTATTTATTGACTGATTGCTGGTATCAATGGTGTTTATTATGCATCTAAATAAGATGAAATTTTTTACAAAGTTAATATTTTCTCTATTATGATGTTGTATATTGTCCTGGTAGCAAGCAATTTTGTTTTCTTCATGTTGAGATGCAATTCATACTAAAGGTTGTAGTCTTTGTTTTTCTACAGAAAGCATTTCAAGCCATCCCTGTTTTCAATAATCAAGGTTGTATCATTGGCAGAATGTAGGGTTTTTTAATCTAAAAACAATCAACAAAATCATTGTACTAAAAATAATTGCCTAAAATAGAAGCGTTTTAGGAAGCAGTATATAATGAAATAACAGTGGTAAAAGCAGAAGAAATTTATGTTGCCCAAAAGGCACTGGAAAAAAATAATAAGACTTCAGGAATTGATACAATATCAATTGCCATAGTTCAACAAACATGCAGTTTAGGACATGCACCACAGTCTGTCACAAGAAATTGAAAGAATTGCCGGGACAACTGACTAGAGGTGATTCGTATTTGCATCCATCTCCCCCAAAACTGATCCAACAGAGTATGAATTTTTTTAATAATATCACTAATATTATATGTAAGTTAGATCTTATTGAAGACCACCCAAAATGTCCAGAGTAGTACAGTGACAGGGAACTGCCAGAAATTCACACTGGATTTAGAAAAGGCTGCAACATGAGGGATATCATTAAGGAATGTCGAAAATATCTTGACTGAGAGTAGAGAATACTAGAAGGTTGGCTTTCTGTTTTTATTTACCGTATGAATCACAACAAATTATGGCTAATGCTGGAAAGAATGGGAATTCCAGAACATATAATTTATGACTTTACTCATATGGAACCTATAACACAACAAGACCAAAAGCTGTTGTTCTAGCAGAGAAAGGGGCCATTGGATAGTTTAAAATCAAGAAATATGTGTATCTTACCTGTATCCTTTCTCCATACCTATTCAGATTATATGTTAAAAAAATAACTTGAGAAGCTCAATTTTATTAAGAAAAACATGGCATTGGTATCAGAGGAAGACTCTTCGAAAATCTGCATTATGCAGAGAACACAGCCTTGCTCACTTAAAGACAGAAGTTGAAGCCCTTGCTGTAGAAGATCAAAGACTATAGTCTTCAATGTGGATTATATTTCAACATTAAGAAAACAAAATTTCTCACCACTGGACCAATAAGCAACATTGTGATAGAAAATGATGTCACACTGGGAAAGCAGAGTATCAGCAAAAGTGTGGAAGACTCAATAAAATGTATTAATGCAGTATCTACAATAATAGACTTGAGTATAATTGAGATTGTGAAGATGGAGCATTATATGTTGAACTTTCACTCTGTTGATCATAGGATTATCTTGAATTATAATAGTTTTGATGGCAATTAAAAACAATGAAAGTATCAATTTTCCGTACAATTTAACCTTGTAAGGTTATCTTTTTGTGTCGAAACCCAGGAAGGCTAAGTCTTTAAGGAGTTGCTCTGCTAGCCTAAAGATCATGACTGTCAAGTGGTTTGAATCCACTACTAGCTGTGCAGGAGAAATATGGAAAATCTCCTCCCATGGTATTTAGAGGCTGAGAAATTCAACATAAGGTCATCTCTAAGTTCATTCACTTGATGTCACTAAGTCAAGTCTGTGGTGGTACAGTTGCTAAAACATGTTTCTGTGAGCCAAAAGTTTAAACCCACCAGCTTTTCTCTATGTGATAAATAAAACCATTTACCTCTGTAGAGATTTAAAACTTGTGAAAGTCTGTGACACAGATAGTGTCCTACAGGTTGTTTTGAGTCAAACTTTTATCAGGGACATAAGATGTATCCATAAATCCTTTAGAAACACCCATATAGTAGTAATGGAATAATATTTTAGCTCTTGTGAAATGCTCCAGCTCCCAGAAGACCAGTGTTTAATCAGAAAAATCTTGGATATTTCCTGGGTAATAAACTAAATAACTATCTTCCATGATACTTCACGACTACATTTTCCCAAGTTCAATTTTATCATTTATATGTAGTTTCATTGCTAAAACAAAGTTGTGGCTCCCTAGTTATTCAAAACTTTGAGCAACTGTAGAAGAGGAAGACAGGCAATGCCCTCTTCTTGCTATGTGTTGTTATTGTTAGGTGTCAAGCCAAGTATAACTCATAGCAATCCTATTAAGAACATATCTGAACCCTGTCATATTTTGTGCTTTCCTTATTGTCTCTGACACACTTGGGACCTGCACTACAGTCACTGTGTCGGTCTATTTTAATGGGATCCTTCCTTTCTTACTTTGATAATCCACATTTCCAAACATGATATCCCTTTCCAAAGAACAGCCTTTCCTAACAACTTCCCAAAACTTTGAGAAATGAAGTCGCATCATTGCCTCCAAGGAGCTCTCTAATTACACTCCCTCCAAGACTCTTTCGTTCGTTTTCTTGTTATTGATATGTAATCCATTTTAAAAGCAGTATCCCATGATTTCTACAACAAGCACTTCAAGCCCTCCACACTTTCATGAAGCAAGTTTGTGTTATCTGCATAACACGGGTTTATATAAGTCTTTTTCATGCCACAGTCCTCTTTATGGAGTCCAGCTTCATGAACTCAGAAATACAAGTCAGCTATTAGTTTTTTGAAAAGGCTGTTTCAGAGAGAAAGACAAAATCTGATGGAATGTTACCAGGGAAAAAGACAAAATATGATGAAATGTCACCATGATATGGACATGGTTGTAGACTTTGTTTAATTTAATATTTATTATTTCTTTCTTTTTACTTTTACATTTGGTTTGCATACAAAGTTCATTCACATTCTGTTTCACACTATCCATTCACATTGTGCTTCATACAGTCATTCTTATTCATTATGTGTCATAAAATCATTCACCATTAAACCATGCCCATCATTATCTTGGATTCACAATTAAAACCCTTGGTAGCAACAGTTAGGAAATAAGGAGATACATTGCACTGGGAAAATCTGCAGTTAGGAACCTCTCTAAATTATTGAGGAACAATGATGTCAGTGAGAGGACTAAGGTGTGTCTGATTCAGGCCATGCTTTTTCCAATTACTTGGTTGGCATCTGAGAGCTTGACAATGAGCAAGGATTACAGGAAAAGAATTGAAGCCTTTAAGTTCTCATGGACCACCAAGTGAAAAAAAAAAACCCAACAAAAAAGCCCCACCCTAAAACATATATTTTGGAGAGGGTGCAGCTGGAGTGCTCTTTGGCAGCAAGAGTGATAAGATATCACCTCACAAACTTTGGGCTTTTGAGGAGGGGCTATTCCTTGGAGAAGGACATGATGTTGGGGACGACGGAGGTTTGGTGAAGAGGAAGCCCTCAACTTGACTGCTGTAATGGGCTCTTCAAAGTCAGGAAGTGTGAGGATGGGCACACAGGGTAGAATAGAGTTCAGATCTTTTGTTCATAGGGTCAGTATGAGTTATTCTCAACTTGAGAGCACCTAACAACAACAACAACAACAACATTACCATTTCTTTCCAGATCCCCACTAGATCTTTCCCACTACCCTTAACCCCTCTTCATGCACAAAATTGTGGGACCCTTTGATTCCCACAGCTTCCCTCACTCCTTCCTCTGTCCCTACCCTTTACCCCCTGAAACTCCATACATGTTTTACTGGTTATCTTCCTGGCTTTACAATAAAGGTCCTATGCAGTATTTATCGTCATGAGGCTGAGTTCATTCTATGTAATGTCTAACAATATCTCCCAAGTTATGTAGTAATTTTTGAAATTACTGCTCCTGAGTACTGCATAGCATTCCATCCTGTGAATGCACCACAATTTCTCCATTGATTAAATTGTGGTTGGAAATGTGGGCTGTTTCCATGTTCTTGTGATTCTGAATAACACTGCTATGAACATTGGTGTGTAAATCTCCATTTGTGTCTCAATCCTAATTTCCTTCAGTATCCAAGATGGATGTCAGATGAGGCTCTGAATATTGCATTAGAACACCGAGAAGCCAAAGCTAAAGGAAGAAACCAAATATCAAAGAGCTGAACAGAAAATTTCAAAAGGCAGCTCGGGACAATAAAGCAAGATACTATAATGAAGTGTGCAGAGCTCTGGAGTCAGAAAATCAAAAGGGCCAAACTTGCTCAGTGTTTCTTAAGTTGAAGGAGTTGAAAAACAAATTCAAGCCATGGGTGATAATACTTAAAGATTT
>NW_006399923.1:5000435-5012491 GCF_000299155.1 Elephantulus edwardii | reverse complement strand
ACATAGGTGATTACGTTGATTGTTTTTCTTTTGTTGAAATATCCCTGCACACTTGTTATGAATTCCACCTGGTCTGATGAGTTATTATTTTTTAGAGGTGCTTTTGGATTCTATTGGCTAGAATTTTGTTAAGGATTTTTGCATCTATATTCATGAGAGATATTGGTCTGTAGTTTCCTTTCTTTGTAATATCTTTGCCTGGTTTTGGTATTAAGATTATGCTTGCTTCATAGCATGACTCTCGAAGTGTTCCTTTTTTTCCAATTGTTTGAAATAATTTAAGTAGAATGGGTGTTAAATCCTCTCTGAATCTTTGGTAGAATTCAGCTGTGAAGCCAACTGGTCTAGGACTTTTCTTATGGGCAGTTCTTTTTATGACCTTTTCAATTTCTTCTCTTGTGATAGGTCTGTTCAAGTGTTCTGTATCTGTCCTTGTCAATTTGGGCAGGGAATGCGTTTCAAGGAATTTGTCCGTTTCCTCTAGGTTTTCAAATTTATCAGAGTATGGCTTTTTATAGTAGCTTTTCATAATATCCTGATACTATCGATTTCATTACCTGTAGTTCGGTTGTGATGTCACCTGTCATTTCTTAATCAAG
Source organism: Elephantulus edwardii (assembly GCF_000299155.1). Lineage (NCBI taxonomy): Eukaryota > Metazoa > Chordata > Mammalia > Macroscelidea > Macroscelididae > Elephantulus > Elephantulus edwardii. The sequence goes on along the minus strand of NW_006399923.1, from coordinate 5,011,892 downwards.
TTATCTGTGTCTTTTCTTTCTTTTGTTAAATTTGCCAGGAGTTTGTCAATTTTATTGATCCTTTCAAAAAACCAGCTCCTGGTCTTATTGATGGTTTCAAGTGTTTTTCTGGTTTTTATCTCATTGATTTTGGCTCTTGTCCTTATAATTTCTTTCTTCTAGGTTGTAGGATTAGATTGTTGGTCTTTTCCTATCTGGTAAAGGTATTGAGTTAGAATTTTTATTTTTTTTTTTTTTTTACGTGTGTGCCTATTGCTATGAACTGCCCTCAGAGGACTGCCTTAGCTTAAGTTGTATCTTCATTATCATTTGTTTCAAGAAAGTTTTTTATTTCATTTTTTTATTTTTTTTAACCCACTCATGTTCTAGCAGAGAGTTATTTAGTTTCCACATGGGTCATTTTGTAAGCTTTACTCTTCTGTGGTTAATTTCTAATTTTATAGTATTGTGGTCTGAGGAAATACTTTGTATTATTTCAATGTTTTTTAATTTGTTGAGGCCAGCTTTGTGACCTAATATATCATCAGTTCTGGAAAATGTACCGTGAGCAAGGAAGTGAATTTAGTTTTAGTTGGGTGCAGTTCCCTGAATGCATCCATGAGGTCAAGTTGTCTGATTGTATAGTTTAGATCTTCTGCATCTTTGTTGATTTGCTTTTTGAGTTGATCTATCCTTTGGTCATAGTGATGTATTGAAATCTCCTACCACTATTGTCTATTTCTTTCTTCAATTCTATTAATCATTGTTTTATGTATTTTGTAGGTCTATCATTTGGTGCATAAATGTTGACCAAGGTTATGTCTTCTTGAACTAATGTGCCTTTAATCAGTATGTAATACCCTTCCTTGTCTTTGATGGTTTTTCATTTTATTTACCACTCCTGCTTTCTTAAGGTTGCCATTTGCTTTTTTTTGGTACATTTTTTTCCCAGCCCTTGATTTTGAGTCAGTCTTTCTCTTCCTTTTTTTAGATGTGTCTCTTGTAGGCAATATATTGATGAGCTTTGGGTTTTTTTATCCATTCTGCTACTCTTTTTCTCTTAATTGATGCATTTAGTCCACTCACATTAAGTGTGATTATTATCAGGCCAAGTATTACTTTTACCATTTTGCAGTGATTCTTTTTCTTTTGTTTCTAGTTACTATGGTCCTTTTACTTTTCTTTAGTGTCGCTGTGTGTAGGACTTCACCTAAAATTTCTTGTAGTTTTGGTCTTGTTTTCACAGATTCCTTAAGATTCTTCTTTTCTGCAAAAAAAATCTAATTTTCCCTTCAAATTTGATATAGAGCCTTGCTAGATATAGATAGGATCCTTGGCTGGCAATTGATATCTTTCAACTTTCTGTATATGGACTCCCATTGCCTTTTAGCTCCCATGGTTTCCTCTGAGAAATCAGAACTTAATCTAACTGTTTTTCTGTGTAGCCGACACTTTGTTTTTCTCACCCTCCTAGTATAGAATAGTATAGTACAGTATAGTATAGTATAGCATAGCATAGTATAGTGTATCTTTCATTTTCAAAAGTTTGATTATGGCATATCTTGATGTTTTTCTTTCAGGGTCTAGTCTTTGCTGTTTGCTGACTATCTTGATTATGGATATATGTGTTCTTCATAATTCCTGGAAGTTTTCTTATAGAATTTCTTCCACAGTTTGTTTTCTCAGTGACTTCCCCAACCCGCTTGTGTTCTTGAATTCAATCACATGTACATTGTTCTTTTTGATGTCATCCCACATGATTCTGATGTATTCATTTTGTTTTGTTTCACTTGTAATCTTTCTTCCAATATGTTTCAATTAAGGTTCTTGTCATCCAGCTAACTGACTTTCTGTTCCATCTTTTTTTGTTCTACATTTATGTCGCTCTGGCATGTTAGGACCATTTAGGTTTTAATATTCTGAATTGTATTTTCATGCATTTCTGTTATTTCTAGTACAATGTTGGCTGTTCACTCTCCATCTTGTTACAGTTTTTTAAGTTCTTGTAACTTATAATCTATAGTTTCAATTCTTTTCTCCATTTCATCTTTTATTCTTATTTGCACAAGTTCCTCCTCATCAATATGTATATAGGCTCCCTGCATGTGGGTACTCATTTTCTTAACATCTTAAATTGTTTCTTCCATTACTTGTACCTTCTTCTGTAGCTTTTCAGACTCCACATCAATATATATCTTTTGGTTCTCTGTCATTGAGGTATTCATTTCATTTCTGGCTCTCATATTTGCTTCCATAATTTTCACTTTCTTTCAACGCTGTTTGAATGACTCCTATCATTATACATCTTCTTCTGCCTCCCTTATGCTGGTATATTCTTTGCATTTAGAATACGCTCTGCTTTATTTATTTGTAGAAGACAATTTGTTTTTTTTCACAGTGTTTGAACCTGCTTGTGGTTTACTTGACATTATGTATAGGTGGTTTTTTTGTTTGTTTGTTTTGTTTTGTTTTCCTAAGTGTTAGTTTCTATTATTACTATGTAAGTTGTTGAAACTTCTAATATTTCTGGTCATTTTGATTCATAGCCAGCTTGCAATGTTCTAACTACAGGATGATCTAATCACTCTATTAAAATACTTTTCTGGGAAATTATTGTGTTTTCTAAGTTCCTTCAGATTCTCTCTGGTCTGCAGTGAAGGCTTGCAGGAATCTTGCCTTATTATAGTCCTCTCTTTCAACTCTGTTGTCCTCCTTTGTCTGTGGAGTAGCAGAGAGATGCAAGACCAGGTGCTCTACTTAAGTGGCTCCTGATCAGGAGTCATAGAAGGAATTTCTCATTCTACTGTCTCAGTGTTTTAACTAAGAGAGTGAGGTTCTCCCCTCACTCCTTGTCCCAGACTTAATTGAAGTCTTTGGTCCCTAAGATGCACCGGTGACAGAAGGTATCCCCAAATGGAGGAGCCTTTCTCCACGGCAGTTTCAGGCCTTTCCCTCCAACATACCTGAAAGTGTTGGCTCTGGCAAAGTGTGTCACCTGATGATAGCTTCTCTCCTGAAGTCTATTGTCCTTCTTTGTCTCAGAAGTGGTTTGATACCAGGAGTGCAAATCAAAGCAGTGTTTCTCATGTGTATTGTTCACTGTGCTGAGTGGTACGCCCAGGATCCTCAACTCATTTCTCTACTCTCTGTGATGATTAAGAGGAAGGCCCTTGACTTCTCCCTTGTACTAGGTGAATGTGATGTCTTGACAGGATCTTGCATGTTGGTGATCCCTTCCTAGACTGTACCTGTTAGCAAGCAGAGAAACAAATGGCACTGCGATGGCAGGAGGGGAGGGGAAGGCCTTTCCCTTTTCTGTGAGGAATTGCTGATTTCTCTGCAGAAACTCATTCTCATTCAGTTTCCATCATCTGATTTGGGTTTATATTGTACATGTTAGCAAGCAGAGAAACAAATGGCTCTCTCATTTAATATTTTTATTTGTTTGTTTTTGCCTGATGATTTTGTGAAAAAAAAGAGTTGATAAGCCTTATGTTCTTTGTACATAATGTACTTTTCCCAGAACAGTTTGTCTTCCTAACAGTTTCCTATATTTACCTGTCACTGTCCTATCAGTGAAAATATACACCATGTATATATACACATACCAAGGTTTTCACACAGACAAATGTTTCTATTATGGAATAATAAAAGCAACATATGCAAGTACATTATTAGCGTATTAATGTGTCTAATACTTACTGAGTGTCTAATACTGTTGTAGGTTTCGAAGTAGGAGTGGCATCCACTTCCTATATAACCGGCCTCCTGAAAATCTATGAACTTTGATAAATGTCAATAGTTGTAGAGGGACTTCAGGCCTTTTATCCATAGGGCTATGAGTCATGCTTAACTCAAAGGCAATCAACAACAACAACAACAATGCTGCTCTTAATTTTTCAAACATTTTGCATTAATATTGTTTTCTACTTAAGGACACTACAGGCTGCTGCGATCGTTATGAATGCAGTATATTCTAAATAACTGATTTGTGTTCTATTTTGTTGCCGACTTTTACACTCTGTCCTCTGATTTCTCTATTCATTTTAGCTCCTTTATCATTTGGGTAATTTCTCTATTATTTTCAAAGCACTCTTACTTTTTGGAGTATGTTTTTATAGTAACTTTCTTTAATACATTCATATCTGCTTTAATTATATGTGTATTATATATATATATAAAATACATACTTTATTTTTATATAATATATTTTATATTTATATATACTATATTTTATATTTATATACTATATTTTATATTTATATACTATATAAATAACTATTACTTTTATATTATGAAAAATCATTACTATCAATCCCAAGACTTATGGACAAAAACGGACTTGATCAAATCCTATGCAGCTCTATAAACAATAATCAAGAATTGATTTCTTGGGAAATAACTTGATCAGACCAGGCAAAGAGCACAGATGTTTGAAGTTGCCTGAGGGGTATGGTATTAAAATTCCACAAAAACAATAGAGAAGTTAAGTTTGGCACTTGTAAAATGTGCAGATGTAATTAAGTTGTTGGTGCTGTGTATCAGCAGTAGAAATGGCACTCCAGCAAGTTTTTGGAATTAGTGAATCACTTGGGAGAAGATAGTTTATTTTTTCCCCACAGAGCAATGAGTGGATTAGAACTATACACCTTTGGGGTGGCAGCACAAGTCCTTACCACTAAGCCACCAGGGTACGTGATGCAATGAAAAAGCTAATTGATCTCTGAGCACTGGAATAAATGAAATCTGCCATGTCATGTGAAAGAGTCTGAATGTTTAGCTTAGAGTACAGGGGCTAACTTTCAATTTCACAAACACTGAGTTTGAGACAATGATGTCTATGAAAACTTCAAGAAGGTACTTCCTAAATTTTTGTTGTTTCTTTTGATACCAGCCATCGAGTCATTTGCAATTCATAGTGGCACTGTGTACAACAGCTCTGAACCCTCCTAGATCCTATGCTAATCTTATTGTCTCTGAAACACCTACTCCCATTAGCCCAGTCACTAAATCAATCCATCTCATCAAGGATCTTATTCCCTTGTGGTGTCACTTAACCCTCCCAAGCATGATATCTCTCTCCAACAAACAGTCTCTACTTGCAATATACCCGAAATATGTCAGATGAATCTTCAGAAGCCTTGCCTCCAAGGAGCAGCCTGGTTTCACCCTCTCTATGCTGCACCTGTTTGTTTTCCTAGCAGTCCATTCAACACTTTTCTTTTGCACCACAGCTCAAAGGTATCAACTCTCCTTCTGTCATCCCTAGTCATTTCCAGTTTTCTGACACCTAGCAAGTAATTGTGAAGACTGTGGCCCAGATTAGGTGCATCTTAGTCCCCAAACGGACATTTTGCTTCTCAGTACTTTGGAGAGTTCCCTGAAAGCAAAGTTTCCCGATGCAATTTGTCTTTTGATTTTCTGGCTTCTGGTACCAAGAGTGTTAGTTGTGGTGCAAGGTGAAACTGTTAACAATCTCCATGTCTTAAAAATCTACCATAATGCTGCTAATTGGCCCAGTGGTGAGACTCATTGTCTTCTTAAGGTTAAACTTCAATCCATATTGAAGTCTGTAGTCTGTGACCTTCTGCTACAAATGCCTCAGGCTCTTGTCAGTTTTGGCAAACAAAGTTGTGTCATCTGCATAATTCAGGTTATTGATGAATCTTCCATCTTTTGCCACATTCCACCCCATAGAGCCCAGCCTCCTGGATGATCTGTTTCACATATTGATTAAAAAGTTATGGGAATCTGACATGCCCCTTACATACACTCTTTCCAATTTTGAACCATGAAGTATTTCCTCTCTCTGTTCTGATGACTACTTCCCGGTCCAAGTATAGGTTCCCAATAAGCACAATCAAATGCTATGGGATTCCCATTCTTCTCAGAGTCAGCCATAGCTTGTTATGATCCACACAGTCAATTGTCTTTACATAGTCAATGAAATACAGATAGATTATCCTCATGTACTCTGATTTAAGCCAAGAAGTGTCTAACATTAGTTAGAGTATCCCTAGTACCTAAGCCTCTTCTAAACCCAGGCTACACTTCCCGCAATTCTTTATTGATGTGCCGTCTCAGTCATTTTTGTATAATTTATTGAAGGTTACAGTTATTTTCCCACAATATTCACTCTTTTTCTTGATAAAATGATCTTATTTGCTTGGGTCTGTTCAAACTCATTATTACTTTACATATAAGAGAATAAAATACAGTCAGTCCTTTATCATTCTCACAATTATTTTATGTTCTAAACAACTGTTGAAAGCACTGTACCAATCTATCTCGTTGAGATGTTTCCTTTTTGACATCGACTTACTTTTCTTTTCTTTTTATTGCATTTATAGTTAAAAAGATAATTTCATTCTCTCTTTGTTGTAGGGACACTGACTTTCTACTTTATAAATGTGGTGTCCTTTTCCAAAGACTAGCCTTATCAGATATCACGTCGAAAGATGAAAATGCATGTGAGTTAAAGTCTCCCTATCCTTGTTTTTACGGAATATGCGAGTTGTACCTCTTTAAATGCAAGGAAAAGATAATTTTGGCTTTCCATGTCATATTCAATATTTATCTACTATAAATGACACATTCTGTGTAATAGAAGCTAAGAGCCATACGTTGCAGTTTTACCTTTGACCTCGAGTAATTTACTAAATTAACTTTCCATATGATTAGCTTAGCACTTGTCACCACAATTTTAATTTCAGTAATGATAATGAAAATGTTTTTTTCTGGAAAAATATTTTTGTATGTGTTTATGTATGAACAAGCACATTTTTAAAGAAAAAATAAAACAAATGACTACCTACTTTTAGAAATAATAACTCTAAATGAAGAATTGAATTTTTATATGTTACATTCATTGATTTGGCAAATGTATCATAAAATCCTTCAGAGGTCTGACACATTTTATTCCTCCTTAATAAGAAATTTTATACCCAAATATCCAAATCTCATTAACTCTGTCAATACCATTATGAGTACATACTCAGTGGGAAAACCTTCTCGGAATTTTCCCCTTTGATTAACACCTTACGTCTTCTCACTTGATTAAATACTTTCAATCGAATGAAGGGCTCCAGGGGATTTTTTTTTAACCAAAGAAATATTGTTTAACCATGTCAAGAGTAGCAGAAACTATTATTCATTGAACTGCAAAATTATATTAAGTATAATTCCTCTGGAATGTTGCTTTATTTGTGAGGACTAAAGAATCTATTTAAGAAGAAAGAAATTTTAAATTCTAATTCATCAAAGTATTGTTTTTAAATCTTCTATAACTACTAACAGTGACTTTATGAACAACAACAACAAATCAACAACACAATTTTGCTGTCTTTTAACATCCTAATGTTCTATTCATGCGCCTTGCTGTAGACACTTTGTCAGTCCAGCTCATTGAGTGTCTTCTTCACTTGAACTGACACTTCATTTTTCTAAACAAGCAAATATAAGGGCTTTCACAACACTGGAATATATAGCTATTTTGTGGTGTTATGAGGTGCAGCCAAGTCAATTACAAGTCACAGTGACTCAATGAACAACAGAATTGGACTTCGTCCTCTCCTGAACCTTTTTCAAAATCTTGGACCTGCTAAAGCCCACTGTGGCAGTTACTGTGTCAATCCTTGTTCTTAAAGATCTTTCTCTCTCTGATGACCTTTCTCCATTCCCAGGAAGATGACTTTTTCCAAGGACTGGCCCTTTCTGTCAACATGTGAGATGAATTTTCACCATAAATGCCTCTATGGAATATTGAGGTTTTACTTCCTTCAGAAAAATTTGTTATTCTCTTGGACATGCACGATATCTTCAATAGTATTTACTGGTGCCACATTTCAAAGACATTGATTCTGCTTTGGTATTCCTTATTCATTGTCCAACTTTCAGATGTGTAAGAAAAAAAATTGCCGTGATATCAGACATACCTTAGTTGTTTGGGTTTTTTGGGGGGGGTTATTTATTTTTGTTATTATTATTATTATTTCTCTTTAACACTTTGGAGGGGTGCGTGGCAGCAGATTTTTCCAGTGTGACATATCTTTGAATTTCTTGACTGCTGCTACTTTGAGTGTTAATTGTGGATCTAAGTAAAATGAAATAATTGACTACTTCACTCTTTTCTCCATCTATCACAATGTTGCCTACTGGTTTAATGGTGATAATTTTGCTCTCTTGATGTTGATGTGACTCATGCAGAAGCTTGTCGTCTGATGTTTTGCTATAAATGCATCAAATCTTCAACACTTCAGAAAACAAGGTTGTGTCATCTGCATAACAAAAGTTGCTAATGAATCTTCTTAAAAAACTGATGTTACCATATCCTTCTTCATATAGTATGGCTTCTCCAACAAAATTTTCTCCAGTATAGATTATTTTTTTGGAAGGAGGAGTGGCATCCACTTTCATAATAGCTTGACTCCGGAAACCCTATGAACCTGGAGAGAGGATGAAAGACATCCAAGCGTTGAGGACTCTCCATAGGGTCACTATGAGTCGCCTGTGACTCGACGGCACTTAACAACAACAACAACAACTACAACATAGATTTTTTTTAATAGATATGCAAAAAGGATATGGAAGCAGGAGTGGCATCCACGTCCTAAACAACATGCCTCCAGAAACACTATGAATTTTGATAAATGTCGGGGGTTATAGAAAGATTTTAGGCCTTTTGTTCATAGAGTTGCTATGAGTCATGCTCGACTTGAAGGCAAGCAACACAACAACAATAACAATAACAACATGCAAAAATAATATAAAACCTGTTCTACACTTTTCCTGATTTTAAAAGATCGAGTCTTTCCATGTTCTGTTCAGACAATAGCTTTTTGGTCTTTTTTTTTTCCCTCTCTCTCTCTCAAGTACAAGATTCACATTTCTCTCAATATCAGCCATAATTTGTCATGTTGTACACAGCCAAATCCATTGGCATAATCAGTAAAACACAACTAAATATCTTTCTGGAATTTCTGCTTTTAGCAAATATCCATCTGACATCGGCAATTATAGCCTTCATGTCACAGCCTGTTCTGAATCTGCCTTGAATTTCAGACAGTTCCTGTTTATCGATTATTCCGTTCATTTTTTAAATATTTTTTCAGCAAGAGCTTACTTGAATATAGTGTTATGACATTGATAGATAAATTCTACATTGTATTGGATCACTTACTTGATGAATGAGAGCAAATATACTTCTATTTGATAGACGATTTGACAGAGATTAGTGGATACACCTAGGGTTGCACCTGTTTCCTGAGACTCTTTATTTGGTCTTCCATCAATTCTTGAGGAGTAGGGGTTTTGGGGTTTTTTTGTTTGTTTGTTTGTTTTTCCCTCCAATTCCTTCAATGGAGCTTAAGCTTCTTCCGTCAATGCTCTTGGTTCTTAAAAATATTCAGTGTGACCATTTATCTTTTTGTACCACTGGGCCAATTGGCAGCATCAGTATGGATGGTGAAGAGATTGAGACAGCTAACAGTTTTCGTTTACTTAGTTCCAGGGTCAACACTCTTGGTAACAGCAGCCAGGAAATCAGGAGACGAATTGCATTGGGAAAATCAGCTGTGAAGGACCTCTCAAGAGTACTGAAGAGCAACGACGTCAGGCTGGAGACTAAGATGTGCCTGATCCAGGCTATCGTGTTTGCAATTACGTGCTATGTATCAGAGAGTTGGACAGTGAATAGGGATGATAGAAAGAGAATTGATGCCTTTGAGTTGTGGTGCTGGAGAAGAGTGTTGAATATACCATGGACTGCCAGGAGAACAAACAGGTTTGTCCTGGAGAGGGTGAAGCCAGAATGCTCCCTGGAGTCAAGGATTCTGAAGCTTCGTCTGACATATTTTGGGCATGTTGCAAGGAGGGACTGGTCCTTGGAGAGGGACATCATGTTTGGGAGAGTGGAGGGACAGTACAGGAAGGAAGACCCTCGATGAGATGGATTGTATCTGTGAGTGGAGTGGTGGGAATGAATGGGTTTGAGATGGCTAGGTTGGCACAGGATAGAACAGCGTTTAGGGCTCTTGTACATAGGGTCGCTATGAGTCGCAAGCAACTCGATGGCACATAACAACAACAACAACAACTATGTGTTCCTTCCATGCTCTTTTGATATTTTCTTCATCACTCAAGATTTTACCCATAGACCCCTTCAGTGTAGAAACTCAAGGTTTGAATATGGTTCTAAATTCTCTCCTAGAGAATCTTGGAATAGAAACTTCTCTTTCAGTTTTGTAACTTCTGCTCCTTGTGAATTTTATACAATTTTACTTTGCCTTTGAGATTGCCCTTTTAAATCTTCTGCTCAATACTCTTATCTCAGCATTCCTTTCTGATGTTTGGTTTCTTTTCATTCCAATGGAAGGTTTATGCTATCTATTTTGGTATTTTTCTTCCTTTCCTGTATTTGAAATTATCTTTTACTTTATTCATGGATATTTTTTATGTAATTTCACAACTATTCTGATCTTAGATCAATAGTGTTTAATGCAGCAAGTATATTCTTAGGATAATTTTTAAATTCAGATTATATACACACAAGTTGGAAGCAGGAGTAACATACACTTCCTAAACAATATGCTTATGGAAACTCTATGAACTTTAATAAATGAATAAATGACGATAGTTATAGAAAGGCTTCATGCCTTTTCTTCATAGCGTTGCTATCAGTAATGCTAAACTCGATGTCAATCAACAACAACATACACTCAAGGTCGTATTTTCGTTCTAGTGGACTTCTTTTCATTTTCTTTGTTGTTTTGAAGCTCTATATGAGTTGTTGATGGTCTGTTTCATAGTTAGTCAGCTTATGTCCTGGATTTGAATGTTGTATGGAGATTCCTAAATATCTCTTTGCATAGATATAGTAAATCAGATTCCAATGTAATCCATCAGATGAAGTCCATGTGTTGTTGCTAGGTGCTACCAAATCAAGTATGACTACTATTGATGCTATTAGCAACAGGTCTGAACTCCATCTTATACTGCGCCATCCTCACAATCTCTGACACACTTGAGTGTCAATCCATCTCATTAAGGGTCTTCATTTTTGGTGCTGAACCTCCACTTTTCCAAGCAAAATGCCCCTTCCAAGGAAAAGATCCTACTAAGAATTTGCCCAATGGACCCAACAGAGTGTGGAAACTATACAGCAATACCATTGATTTCACATGCAAGCAAGATTCTGCTGAAGATTATCCAAAAACGGCTAAAACAGCACATCAGCAGAGAATTGCCAGAAGTCCAGGCTGGGTTTAGAAGGGGTAATGGTACTAGAGATATTGTAGCTATTCTAAGATGGATCTTGGCTGAAAGCAGGTAGTACCAGAGGAATGTCTATCTATGCTTCATTGACTATGCAAAGGCATTTGACTGTGTGGACCATAACAAACTTTGGCTGACTCTGAGAACAATGGGAATCCCAGAGCACTTGATGGTGCTAATGAGCAACCTATACTTGGACCAAGAGGC
>NW_006399923.1:4976519-4994313 GCF_000299155.1 Elephantulus edwardii | reverse complement strand
TATCTTGATCTGTCCTTCATATTTGATGGATAATTTTGCTGGGTACAGTATTCTTGGTTGACAGTTGTATTTTTTGAGTGTTTGATATATGTCCTTCCATGAGACAGAGCTTCTAAATCTTCACCTCCCTTGCACCTAAAAACAAGAGCCTCCATTTGTTATAGCAGCAGTGTTAACAGTGGTACATACAGCAAGTAGACTCTCTTGCTTTTTAGGGGCTGTGCTGTGCTGTACATGATGGAAGGATTGTGATTTCTTCATCCGAAAAAAAAAATTGCCTTCATGGAGCAACTTGTCTTCACCTTCTCCAGGAAAGACTTGTTAGTTCTTTTGGCATGTTCCATACTCATCTCCAGAACCATAACTCAAAGACTTCAGTTTTCTTCTGTCATCTTTGGTAATTGCCCACCTCTGTGATGAATCACAAGTAATGTGAAGACTATGGTCTGGATCAGGTGAACCTTGGCCTCTGGATTGATATTATTGCTCTTTTTACACCCTGAAGAGGTTCTTAACAGTAGATTTTTCTAATACTTTTTGTCTTTTGAGTTCTTGACTTGTGTTACCTAGAGCGTTGATTGTGAACCAAGCAAATTGAAATTGTTAGCAATCTCAATCTCTATTTATTTTGATGCTGCTAATTGGTTCAGTGGTGAGACTCTTCATTTTCTTGTTATTGAGTCTCATTCCATATTGCAGACTACAGTCCTTGATCATCTGCAGAAAATGCTTTAGACCCTTCCCTAACCCCAGTAAGCAAGATTAATTGCTTTGCTAAAATCTGCTGCCAGGGAGGGACCATTCCCTGGCAGTACCGAAAAGCATCAGTGTCAGTCTAGAGACTAACATGTACCTGATCCAGGCCGTGGTCTTTTCAATTACTTGCTATGCATCAGAGAGGTGGGTAATGACTAAGGGTGACAGAAGAAAAACAGATGCTTTTGAATTGAGGTGCTCGAGGAGTCTTGAATATACTATAAGTCATCAAGAAAACAAAGAGATATGTCTTAGAGAGGATAAAACCAAGTTTTTCCTTGGAGGCTAGAGTTTTGAAGCTCTGTCTCACATACTCTGGACATGTAGCCAGGAGAGACTGGTCCTTGGAAAAGAACATGTTGCTTGGAAGGGTGCAGGAGAGGAAGACCCCAGATGAGATGGATTGATACAGTGACTGGGGCAGTGGGGAGTGGTATGTCAGAATTAACGGGACTGGCTCAGGACAGTGCCAGCGTCAGAGCTATTGTAAACAGGGTCAATATGTGTTGCAGTCAACATGACAACAACAACAACAATGTAATGGGGCTTAAAGAAAAAAGATAAAAACAGGCTTTTAATAATTTGGTGACTTAATGGTACATAATAACAGAAATGCATGCAACTATAGATTCATATATCCATGTAAATTTATGTTGGCAGTGCAACACTTTAGCAATAAATCAAAAGAGCTACACACACTCCCACACAGGCATTATAATGTAGTTGAATCTTCTTCAGATCCTTAGTCTATATTCCTCTTCACAGAGTGTAGTTGCTCAAATTGTTTGTTCAGAATACAGATTTAATATCATTGTTGTTGTTGATTGAAGTAGAGTAGAACACAGCTCATATAGACCCTGTGAACATAAGACATTTCTATAACTATCATCTTTCTTCACGTTCATAGAGTTTCCAGAGGCATGTGGTTTAGGAGGGGGATGCCCCTCCTGCTTCCAAACCTGTCTTAAACAGGGAGCTCCACCAAACACGGTCCACCATGGGCACCAGTTATGACATTTGACACCCCAGTAGCACAAGGTTCAGCATCACAGCAAACCCAGATTACTTCAGTACAGCAAATTGACAGAGGATACAACTTAAAAGAATGTTCCTCCAAAATAAAATAACACTAGACTCTTGGGCCCAAACAACTTTAAATGCAGGGGTCCTCTCTCTCTCTCTCTCTCTCTCTCTCTCTCTCTGTATATATATATAAAACCAAAGACCTGAAGTCTTTCTATACCTATCATCATTTCTCTAAGTTCATAGAGTTTCCAGAGGCATGTACTTTAGGAAGCGGCTGCCACTTCTGCTTCTAAACCTGAATCCATCTGGGAGCTCCACCAAACACTGCCCACAATGGGTAGTCGTTATGGTGTATGACACACCTATGACAGAATTTTTCCATTATGACATTTGAGACCTCAGTGACACAAGGTTCACTCACAGCAAACTCAGATTACCTTATCACTACAAACTGACAGAGGAGTGCTGTATGACTTAGAAAAATGTTCTGCCAAAATATAATAACAGAGAATTTATATATAATCCTTCAGGCCCAACTTTTAAATACAAGGGTCCTCCAGGAGGTCTTGTTGACTCTAAATAAGAGGCTTAAATAAAAACAACCAAACATTACACACAGATCCTCAAAACAAGAGAGCCTACATTTTAGAGTCCAAAGGCTTCACCCAGTTTTCATAATATGGACAAGGGCTTGGCCTTAAATGCAAGTGCCCTCCAGGAGGACTTGTTGACACATTGAATACGTATGAGGAAAAAAGTACAACCCTAAGCACATGTTTCCTGATTTTAAAGTATGCAGTGTTCCCTTGCTCCATCCAAAAATGCTTCTTGGTTTAGGTATAGGTTACTTTTGTTTTTGTTTTAGTGTATATTCAATTGTTTATTCTTTGGAAATACCTATATTTTAGAATTTTTTTCTCTCTTATTTTATGTTGATTTGCATGCAAAAGTCACATAAACTGTGTATTATCTATGTACATTGCATTCACACATACCTATTCACATTTTGCTTCAATTGATCACTCATGTGCAAATGTACCAATGTTTTAAATTATTCTAAAATTTTATTCTTCAAATATTTTTCCAATAAGATGAAAAGAGAACATACACACTGGGGGGAAAAATATTCCAGTCTGTACGTGTTCCACTAGCAGTAATAATGACATCTCAGACAGAGACCTTATAATGAAATTTTGCAGAGTACTACAAGACTTCCACAAGGAAAAGGCTGATAACCCAATCACGAAGCGGTCAAAATATATGAAAATACTTTTCACAAAAGAAGAGATTCAAATAACCAAGAGAAACATGAAGAAATGATGTCAATAAGAGAGATGCAAATCAAAATCACAATGAGATACCATCTACCCCAGTAGCTGCAGCAGAGTTTAACAGAACAGTAAGCAATAAATTTTGGAAAGAGTGTAGAGTGATTGGAACTCTCATACACAATTAGTGAAATTGTAAAGTGATACAATCACTCTAGAAGACACTTGAGTGTTTCCTCAAAAAATCTGAAAATAGCAATTTCATGTTGTTGTTGTTGTTGATTGCCTTCAAGTAAAGCAAGACTTGTAGTGACTATGAATAAAAGGCCTGAACCTCTACAACTATCAACATTTATCAATGTTCATAGTGTTTCCGGAGGCAAGTTGTTAAGGAATTGGATGCCACCCCAGTTTCAAAACCTGCCATAGAATGTTATTGGTTGAGTCACCTGTGATGCATCGTGACCCTATGTACAGCAGCCCTGAACACTCCCCTGTCCTGAGTCAGTCACACTAATTCTGACACAACAACCCCCATCGCCCTAGTCCATCTCATCCCGGGTCTCCTGCTCCTGCACTGTCCATCCACCCATCTGAGTATGATGTCCTTCTTCAAGGACCAATCTCTCCTGATCATGTGCCCAAAGTAAGTGAGGCAGAGCTTCAAAATCCTAACCTCTAAGGAGAGACTTGGTTTCACCGTCTCCAAGACAAACTTACTTGATTTCTTGGCAATTCATGGTATATTCAGGACTCTTCTCCAGCACCACAATTCAAAGGCATTTATTCTTCTATTACCCTTAGTCATTGTCTAAATTTCTGAAGGATATCAAATAATTGAGAAATCTATGACCAGGATTAGGCACACCTTTGTATCTAGACTGACAATGTTGCTTTTCAGTACTTTGGAGAGGCACATGAGAGCAGATTTTCCCAATGCAATTTTGATTTCTTTACTGCTAGTATTAAAAGTGTTGATTGTGGATCTGAGGAAGCTGTAATTGCTAACTGCCTTAACTGCTTCTTCATATATTATGGTGTTTCCAATGGGCCTACTGGTGAGAATCTTTGTCTTATTGATGTTGAGCTTCAATCCATATTAAAGACTATAGTCCTTGACCTTTTGCAGAAAGTGCTTCAGGTCTTCTTCAGTTTCAGCAAGCAAGGTTGTGTCATCTGCATATCACAGGATATTAATGAGTCTTCCTCCAATCTTGATGCCACACTCCTCCTCATAAAGCCATACTTCCCGAATGATCGGTCTGCATACAGATTGAAAAAGTATGCATCCCTGACAGGATGCATCCCCAACGCACTCCTTTCTTGATTTTGAACCATGCAGTGTTTCCTTGCTCTGTTCTGAGGACTGCTTCTTGGCCCAAGTATAGGTTTCTTATAAGCATGATTAAGTGTTCTGAGAAGCATATGACCCAGCTTTTACACTGCTAGAAATATATCCCAAAGAAAGTATATCTGACAGACAAATGGAGATTTGTATACTCATGTTTATAGCAGCATTATTCACAATAGCAAGGAAATGAGAAGAACTTAGATGTCCATCAACAAATGCATGGATTGAGATATTAAGATACATTCACACAGTAGGATAGTATGAAACACTAAGAAGCATTAATTTTGTAAAGTGCTATATAAAATGGAAGAATATACACAGCATTATTCTGGGTTAACTAACTCAGTCTCATAAACACAAATACTTCATTAGACCATTATTGTAAAAGGAGAAGAATTGGTAAGGTGTGGATAAATGTCCAAAAGGGGAAAAGGAGGGGGACACAAGGACAGTGAGTGGGAGAAGAGGAAATCACTAGGAGTTTGGTGAGCCAAGGGGCGTGTTTGGTGGAATTAGAAATTATCAAATAGGGACCTGAAAAGATAATAGTAGTCTTATGCAAATAGTGATTATATTTGAATTTTAGAAATTCCACTTTGTCAATTTTTGTCCTTGCCTGGTTGTACATTTCCGGCTATATTTGCAAAACTATTTATGACTAGGCAATGCCTTCTAATTTTGGTCACAGTCTGTCTCTTATGATCTTTATGGTTTTATATTATCCCCTTAGTTCCTGATTTACTTTGAGGTGATTTTGGGGTATGATGTGAGATATAAATCTTGCTTCAGCTCTTTGCAGATAGAAATCTAGTTTTGCCATCATCATTAGTTGAAGTTGTAGCGTCTCCACTTGGTGGGCTTTGCTTCTTTGTAGAATACCAGTTAACCATAAAAGTTTGTATTGTTTTTGGTATCATTGAATTGAGTACAATTTATAATGACCTTATGACAACTGATCTGAACTTTTTTTTATCTTCTACTCTCCTCACACTTTTAAAAAATGATTTATCTATTTATTGAAACATCTCAATTGATATTTCATAAATTCCTAGAACCTTATATTTTATCCCTAAGGCCTTCAGTGCAGCCTAGATTTCCTCTTGCAGTATCACTGTTCTTGATCATATGCCACTTCCTGAGACGGTTCTGTGTCAGCCACTCTTTTTAATACATTTGTAAGGCAAATTTGTAAGACCTGGTGAACTGAGTGGAAGAAATCAATATGTGTGATTATTGAAAAAAAGGGAGAGGAATCCAATAGAATGTAGAAATTTATAAACAGTAATATTAATATCAAATATAAATAAAATCTTGCTGAAGCTGATTCAAAAGTGACAAGACCAGTACATCAACAGAGAATTGCCAGAAATCCAGAATGGGTTCAGATGAAGCCAGGAAAAAGGGATATCGTTGCTAGAAACATAGAGTCCTTGACTGAAAGTACAGAATACCATAAAGATGTTTAGTTGTGTTTTATTGACTCTGAAAAGACAGTGGATTATATGGATAATAATACTTATGAATAGAAGTGAAAAGAATGAGAACTCCAGTACACTAAATTATGTTTATGTGGAACCTGTACTGTACATGAACCAAAACGCAGTCTTTTGAACAGAACAAAAGGATTCTTCTGTTGTTGTTCATTTCTGTAGGATCTCTATGAGTCAAGCACTCAAACAACTCATGTTGTTTAGGAAGTGAATACCACCCCTACTTCCAATAAAAAAGATACTGTTTTTGTTGTTATTGTTAAGTGCCATCGAGTCATAGGCGACTGATAGCAACCCTATGAACAAAAGACCTGAACACTGGTGTGACTTTCATTGTTTCTCCAGGTTCATAGGGTTTCCTGAGGTGAGCTATTTTGGAAATGGATGCTTCTCCTACTTCCAATCTTGTTTTAATCAAGAAGCTCCACCAAACACAGTCTACCATGAGTAACCATTATTGCATTTGACACATCAGTGTCAGTGGTCAGCACCACAGCAGCAATGAGTTACCTCTGTACAATCAAGTGGACAGACCAGGGCTATAAGACCTAGAAGAATGTTTGGCCAAAACCAATTAAAATTAGGCCTGAGGGCTGCAGATTAAAGTCACCCGCCTTTGACTTGGTAGTATCACTTTCTGTCCACTAGTCCAACTGAGTTCTCTCTATATATTATTGTTGTTGTTGTTATTAAATGCTGTCAAAACATAGCAATTCATAGCGATCCTATGAACGAAAGACCTGAACACTTGTATGACTTTCACCATTTCTCCAGGTTCATAATCAAGAAAAGTATGTGTCAGGATTGTATTATTTTATCATAAATATTTTTCCTATTTAAGCCTCTTGTTTAGAGTCAAGATGATCTCCTGGAGTGCCTTTGGGAGGTGGGGGTGGGAGCGAGAGGGTTGTGGCCAGTTTGAAGACTGGGTGTGGAGAGTTGATTGTTTTTTTCTCTTTAAGCCTCTTGTTTAGAGTCAACATGACTTGTGGAGGGCCTTTGTATTTAAATGTTGGTTGGCTCCTCTGGCCTGCTGTGGCCTTGGAGCCTGTTGTTGTTGTTTCATAGCGACCCCTATGTACAAGAGCCCTAAACTCTGTTCTTTCCTGTGCCAATCACACTGTCTCTGACACTCCCATCCCGATTATTCCAGTCACTAAATCAACCCACCTCATAGAGGGCCTTCCCCTCCTGCGCTGTCCCTCCACCCTCCCAAGCATGATGGCCCTCTCTAAGGATCGGTCTCTCCTCACAACATGTCCAAAGTATGTTAGGAGCCTCAGAATCCTTGCCTCCAAGGAGCCACCCAGTTTAACCCTTTCCAGGACAAATCTGTTTGTTTTCCTAGCAGTCCATGGTATTCTCAATACTCTTCTCCAGCACCACAGCTCAAAGGCATCAATTCTCCTTCTATCCTCCTTGGTCATTGTCCAACTCTCTGATGCAGAACTAGTGTTATTATATTTTGGAGGAATATTCTTCTAAGTGGTACAACACTAGTCTGTCAATTTTCTATATTGAAGTAATCTGTAGTTGTTATAATGCTAAACTTTTTACCATTGGTGTGTCAAATGCCAAAATGGTTAGTCATGGTGGACAGTTTTTGGTGGGGCTCCCAGTTTAAGACAGTTTTGAAAGGAGGAGTGATAGCCACTTCCTAAAGAACATGCCTCTGGAAACTCTATGAACTCAGCGAAATGAAAATAGTTATAGAAAGGGTCCAGGCCTTTTGTTCGCTGAGTCATGCTCCACTCAGCAGTAATCATCAACAGCATCCCATTTGTATGTTGAGAAAATAAGCTGAGAAGCTAAACTATATGAGTAAGAATGTGGTGTCAGGATTAGAGAAGACTGGCCAACAGTGTGGGATATGCACATGACACAAAGGATCTCTAGAGGCCTAGTGGTAGGTAAGGAGTTGTGATATGCTTGACACAAAGAACTCTAGAGGTCTAATGGTAAGGACCTTTGCTTCCAATTCCTAGTGGTTGGAATCCATCAACTACTTCAATCAACTCCTGTGCAATTTACTGCCTCTGAAAACCCACTAGAGGGTCAGCTATGAGCCAGTTCTGACTCAACAGCACATAAAACACCAAAAATAAAGAGGACATTCTTAATGCTTTTTCTTAAGTGCTTTATTAATAAAAGACTCTATAGCTTTTAGTATAAATTCTACCTCAGTATAAAGAAACAAAAACCATCACAACTAGACCAATTAACAGTGTCATTATAAATAGATAAAATGTTTGAAATTGTTAAAAAATTTACTTAACTTGGATCTTGATCAACATACACGGACAGAACAGTCAAAAAATCAAACGGCACATTGCTTTGGGAAAATCTACAGCCAAGGACCTTTTAATGTGCTGAAAAGCTAGTATTTAAGTTTCAACACTAAAGTGTGGCTGACCCAAGCCATGCCATTTTCAATTGCTTCACATGAATGTAAAAGTTGGATATTGAATAAAGAAAACTACAGGAATATTGATGCCTGAAATATGATATTGGCAAAGTATATTGAATGTACCATGAGTTTTCAAAAGAAAAACAAATCTTCCTTGTATTAAATGCAGGCAGCATCCTCCTTAAAGCAGAACTGGTGTAATTTCATCTTACTTTGGGTATATTATCAAAAGGAATCATTGCCTGAAAGAGAAAATAATGCTTGTATGGGTAGAGTATCAGGGTAAGAGAAGGAAACCCTAAACAAATGGCTCCACCCAGTGCCTGGAAAATGTAATTTAAGCACAACAGAGACTCTGAGGATGGCATAGGTTGGGCAGGATTTGGTTCTGTTTTACAAAGGGTCGCAACAAATCAAAGCTAACTTAATGGCATATGAGAACAAGAGCCTTCAATTTGTCCAACTGGTCAAACTCTAAATATTACCTTGGATCAGGCACTCTGATCAGGTTGTCTAAAGTAAAATCCTTTCTTGAAGTGGCCTCTAATGTAACATAATCTAAGGGAGAATATCAGTAATCACAACAAAAACAAAATTCAGCAGTCAGTACAAAAAGAAAATAAATAAAAATCTATGAAACACCTAGAGCAGAATAAGAAGACAAAGGAGAAATGACCAATGAAAAATATCAAACCAACAGATTCCAAGCAGTTCAAGAGTGAGAATCCTAGATATGTTAAGAGGAAACATGCGGGTCCATTCTTATTATGTGCTAGCGCAGGTCTACACAGCAGTGTGGTGACTCACGTATATGTCTTCTCAATACCATACTGGAAGGTTTCATTTGGTCATGGACAACTTGGGAGGGACTGGAAAGCAATTATCCTATGTGAACTAATTCAATATCATAAGCACAAGTACTGTATAAGACTATTATTATAGAAATAGAACAATAACGAGTAAAACATGTATGAAAACCCAAGGTTGGGGGGGAGAGTAGGAACAGAGGGGTGAGGATGTATAGGTGGGTAATCATAAGTTCACATAATTTGATGGGTAGAGGGAGGGGTGAATAAAGGAAATAGGAAAGATATGGTGTCAAAAACAGTGTACACAAACTTTGTTAAGCAAACCTGAACAAAAAAATATTTTATTTAATAAAAAAGCTTAGCCTTCAACATGGATTACATCTAAACATCAAGAAAACAAAAATTCTTACTACTGGATCGTACAACTGGATTATTTGCTACTTGGCAACATCATGATAGATGGATAAAGGTTTGAAACAGTCAACAAACTTCATCTCACTGAGATCCACAATAAATACGCTTGTTACTAGCAGTCGATCAAGATAAGCATTGGTGTTGGTGAAGAGTATTAAATATACTACAGACGGTGAAAAAAACCAACAAACAAACAAATCTGTCTTAGAAGTAGTGCCACCACGGTAATCCTTTGAAAACCTAAGTTAGGAATGTTACTGGGATCGGGTACTCCCTGGAGATGGATATCATGCTTGGAAAAGTAGATTATCAACAAAAAATGTTGACCCCAGTGAGATAGATTTATTGAGTCACTGTAACAATATGCTCTAGCACGCAGAAACTAGTCTAGTCTCACATACTTTGGGCACGTGACCAGGAGAGACCAGTCCTTGGAGAAGGACATCATGCTTGGAAAGGTGAAGGGACAGTCCTAGAGAGGAAGATCCCAGATGAGATGGATTGATACATTATCTGGGGCAATATGGTTTTGTGCATCAAAATTAGTGAGACTGGCTCAGGACAGGGAAGGGTTCAGAACTGCTATATACACGGTTACTATAGGCTGCAGGTGACTTAATGGCAAATAATAACAACAGCAACAACATACTATATTGGTTTTTTGGTTTTGTTTTGTTTTTTTGTTTTTGTTTTTTTTTTTTTTTTTTACTTAAGCCTCTTTGTTTAGAGTCAACAAGGCCTGGGGAGGGTCTTTGCATTTAAAAGTCAGTTGTTATATTTTGGAGGAACATTCTTCTAAGTGGTACAGCACTCATCTGTCAGTATGCTGTACTGACGTAACCTGGGGTTGCTGTGATGTCGGACCGTGTGCCACTAGAGTGTCAAATACCATAAAGTTTACCCATGGTGGATGGTGTTTGGTGGAGCTCCCAGTTTAAGACAGGGTTGGAAGCAGGAGCGGAATCCACTTCCTAAACGACATGCCTCTCTGGAAACGATGAACTTTGAGAAACGATTATAGTTACAGAAAGGTTGACTCATTGGCACAAGCAACAACATAGGATAGTAACTCGCCCAAAATTGCATAGTTGACAAGAGGCAAAAACAGCATCATAATCCAAATAAGTCTACTGTACTGCTTTGGTAGCCTTATTATGCTTAGGCTCAAATTGGATTCTAAAATTAGTCTGGGAAACTTCCTCTTCAGTCTTCACCATTTAAACCCAGTTAAATGCCCCTCTCATGGCCTTGCCAGATACCTGCTTAATAGAGCATCTTGGAGGCAAGGGGCCTATTCACCTACATGCCCAGGTGTAAATAACATAATGCCTGGAATAGAGAGTTTAATGCAAGTTTGGGGAGATAATTGATGTGTGAACTCTAAAAAAAGATTATTATTTAGAAAACTATATTCACTGGATATACTTTTGATGTTTTTCCAGGAGTCTATCCTGCAGGAACTGAATGGTCTCATGGACTGCGCAGTTATCAGATTGACTACATCTGTGGAAGGAGGCGATGGAGAATCTCAGTAACAGCCGTCAAAACCAGGCCTGGCTCATCATTACCCTTTTTTTCAGGTCCTCGTTGGACCCTTCCCATTTGCTTCACACTCTCCCTCCTCTCACCAAACTATGCAACACTGTGGGTTCACCCTTACCCATCTTCATTAATTTCATAAGACAAAATACATGGGAATTATTTTATGAAACACAATGTGAATGAAAAACAGTGTGAAACACAATGTATATGAACTTTGTAAGCAAATAAATATAAAAGAGAAAAAAGTAAACAACAATAACAACAACAACAACAACAACATTTAAAAAAATTCAAACAACAGAAACAATAACAAACCAAAAACTAGGCCAGGAGCTGACTTTTTCTCTCAAGTTTCTTTTAGTTCTTCCAGAATCATAACAATTTCTTGCTCTTCTTCGTAAACTCCACAGTGTAGTATAGGAGGCTGTTGTATAGAGTCGGAACCAATCCATAGCTGCCCTCCAGCAAGTTGTCAGAGGCAGTTGATTGCATGGGAGGAGATTGCTCATTCTTCTCCTACAGAGCAGCTGGTGGCCTTGAACTGTGTGCCTTCAGAATTGCAGCATAGCTTCTTGACACTAGGCTGCCTTGATTTCAGAGTTGCCACTTCTAAAAAAAAAGGCCTTCTCCCCGTGAAGTCCGAAGGAAGATCCGCGTGTTCATCTTCATCATTTAGAGCCTCTGCTCTTGGGTGAAGAGCTTCTGTTCTTCGTGTGGCTTGGCAGCTCTCTGAACCTCACAATTTCTGACACACTGGAACCCATTGCAGTAGCCACTGTGTGTCAATACATCTGGTTGAGGGTCTTTCTCTCTTTCACTGACCCTTCACCTTTCTAAGCATAATGTTCCTCCTCCAAGAAATAGCCTCTCCTAGCAATATGTTCCAAGTATGTAAGATGCAGGTTTATTTGTCTTATCTCCAAGGATGAACTTTCTCCAAGACATATATATTTATTTGTTCTTTTGACAGTCCATGGGATAATCATCACGGTTCTAAATTATGATAATATAGATATTGTTCCTTTTGATTACTTGATTATCTCATATGATTCTTCTCCCCCCACCTTTGAATGATTCATTTTTATTCTGTTTGAAACAGCATATTTAGAGACAGATTGCAAACCCAGCCCATTAGCTTCTGTTGTTCTCTTTCTTCTTAACTGCTTAACAGACTAGATCCAGGTTGAGACCTCTTAATACTGAGAAATAAGAAGCCCATGCCCTACTGCTTTAAAAGCATGAACACATACAATCTCATCGGATCCTCACAACAGCCCAGTGTCCCTGTGCCAGGATTCAGGGAGAGACCTTAACATTATCCAAGTTTCCTCTACTCCACACAACGAGCTAGTGAACTGACTTCAACTTAACAAGCAGAACAGCTTTTCTGCTAAGACTACATGATGAGTCCATCATTTGCAAATGGAGGGGTGCTGAAGTACAGGTCCCATCAGGGAGCCCAGGGTACAAACACCTCTGAGGTAAGGGGGAGGGATGACTAGGACACAACAGCGACATCTTCCACAGAGGTTTATAGTTTGCTTGATTCTCACCTGGAGCACAGCAAATGATAACTTTAAAGTAACTTTAAAGCAGCAAAGTCCAGTAGGGAGGGCATTCAAAGGACCTTCTACTCTGTCAATTTATTGATTCCCTCACAAATGCGATTAAGACTTGGCCTATAGTCTCCATCTAAACTATACAGGGTGGAGAGGAACTCTACATAAGCAAAGTGATTGAACACATGGTTGATGCATCTAGTTGATAGGTCCAGGGCATCAGGTGTCACTTACCCAGTTCATGTACCAGATCCATGCACTCATGCAGAAGCTTGGAGAGCATGTTCTTATCCAAGCTATATTCCACCTCGTACAGCTGACAATGGTCATGGTGGTCTGGTTCAGCTTCTTCCTGAACTTCTCCATGATAACCACTTCCTTCCAGCTAAACTGGTTGTTTCGTTAGAGGATCCCAAACTTAACAACCACCTTGAATTAAGTCCTTTATGATCTTGCAGTCTTCCTTTTTGTTGCTGGTGTGCTCTTTGGTGACCTTGTAGAGCTCTCATCAAAGATCTTACTTCTGGTGTCATCAATCAGCATGTCGGCTACTGGTTTGCTGGCTATTTTGCTTGGAATCTTCTTCTGGCCTTGGGCAAGGCTCTTTGAACTGAAGACACAGAGACCTGTGGTGGTCACCAGGCTCACCCTCACTCTGTTCGCTGGGATCAGAATCCATGCTTCCATCTGGTGGCCCTGTATCAGCTGCTTGGTGTCCCCGGTCTGGCTTGGTGTTGTGCTCTAGGCAGGCAGAAACTTGGGCTATATAAAGGGTGGGAGGTTGGGGGAGACTGCTTCATAGAGCCAAGCAACTTTGCCATCTGTGCCCCACTCCTGCTTCCCAGCACCTTTCAGCTGGTATCTGCTTGAGAGAAGTGTGGGGCTGAGGGTGGGACGTCAGAGACACATGATTCTAATGTTGTCTTCATTTTCTGCCTGTCTTCTTTCTGATGTTGTTTTATTTCATTGTATTCTTTTTCTAGTATGTTTTCTTGAGCTTCTTCTCTTTTAGCTCACTGCCTGTTAGTTCCATCTCTTCTATTCTGCTGTTGTTTGGTGGGTTTTTGTTTTTGTTTCTTGTGGGTTTTTTGTTTTTTGTTTTTTTTACCTCCAGCATGAATTTTCCAAATTCTGCCATTTCAGTATTGATATTCTTACTACATTTTCATATATTTATGTTATTTTTAGTACTTTATTGACTGTAACAGCTCTCCCTTGTGATTTTTTTTTAATTTCTTCTAGCTTTTTATCTATAGTTTCAATTATTCTATCTTCTGTAATTTTTTCCAGGAGTTTTTCATGTTTCTCCACATTAATAAAATTTTTCTGCCTCCTTGTCTCTGAGGTATTCATTAGTATGTAATAAGTATGTTCTGTTTTTTGGGGAGAGGGCTTATTTCATTTTTTCACTACATTTGAGAATGCCTGCTATTTTCTTGACATCATGTGAAGTTTTTCTTCTTCTGTGTTAGGCTGTTACTGTTGTGCCTGCATAGGTTGGTGATACTTTTTTAACTTTATGGAAATATTGTTTAACTTGAGGCTTAGATTATTCCACTTATGAGGGTGGGCAAATTGCTCTACCAGAAGTCCTTTCTGGGCCTAAACAGAAAGAAAGTTTGCCTTTAGTAAAGTCCAATCACTAGTTCCAATCACTAGTCTCTATTTGCAAATGTTCTTCCTACTTTGTGATTCACAATAGGAGGGCTCACGGTCTGGTGTCATATCTCTACTCAAATCTAAGTGTCCTCTGTTGTACATAGATTTTCAAAGGCATGTTATTTGAGAAGCGTTTTCAGAAAATAATTCAGTCTTTATTCCTAGTCTGTATTAATTTAGTTGTCCAGCTTTAGAACAATATCAAACAGATAAGAATTTTACTCAAAAAAAATCAGATGAAAGATACTTGCCATTACACAGTAACAAATTCTGTATTGGTCCTGTGCCCCTTTTGCCCATGCATCCTTTTCTCATCCCCTACCTTGCCTCACCAGCATCCATTCCATTTACTTTTCTTGCCCCTCCAATAGATTCATCCCTCCCCACACCCAGTCAACCCTGGTATGATGACTCAGACCTCTTGTCAACACTGTCAGCCTAAATAGCCTCTCTATTCCTCTGTGATGTTGGTGCTCTGGATAGGTCCTGGCACAGGTGATTGGAGGTGTTGGAGGTGCTTGACAGGTCATGGTCTTTGCAATTGCTTACTAAGTATCAGAGATCTGGAAAGTGACAAAGGGTGATAAGAGAAGAACCGATACCTTTGAGTTGTGGTGCTAGAAAAGAGTATTGAACATACCATGAACTGCCAAGAGAACAAACAAGTCTCTTTCTGAAGAGGGTGAAACAAAGTTGCTCCTTAAATGTAAGAATTTTGAAACTCCATATCACATACTTGGAGGATGTGGCCAGGAGGGACTAGTCTTTTGAGAAGGACATCATGCTTGAAAGAGTGGAATGACAGTGCAGGAGAAAAAAAAAAGACCCTGGATTAGATGGATTGACAGAGTAACTGGGGTAATGAAAGTAGATTTGTCAGAGACAGTGAGCCAGGATCAGGATAGAACAGGGTTCAGAGCTATTATACATAAGATCACTATAGGTATGAGCGAATCTACAGGATGTAACAAAAACTAAAATAAAAAAAAACAAAACCAAACAATTAAGTGTTCTGAAATTCATATTATTTTCAGTTTTACTCATAATTTGTTATGATCCACACAGTAAAATGTCTTTGCATAGTCAATAAAACACAAATAGACATTTGTCTGGTATTCTTAGCTTTCAGTGTGGATCCATCTGATATCAGTAATGATACCCTATTGCCTGCAGCCCTCAGGCCTGTCTTTCATAGTTTTTGTTCAAATATTCCTCTAGGTTATATAGCCCTGGTGTACAAGTTGCCGTACAGCAGTAACTTGTGGTTGCCGCTGTGAGGCTGAACATTGTGACACTGATGTGTCAAATGCGTTAATGGTTGGTTACCCAATGCGGAAGAGAGTGGGGTGGAGCTCCCCGATTAAAGAAAGCTTGGAAGGAGGAGTCGCATCCACTTCCGTAATAGCTTGCCTCTAGGAAACCCTATGAACCTGGAGAGAGGATGAAAGGCACCCAAGCGTCGAGGATCTCCTACATAGGGTCGCTACGAGTCGCCTGCAAATCGACGGCACTTAACAACGACAACAACAACAACAACAACAACTGCACCCCTATTGCCATAGTCTCTTCTGAACCCAGGTTGAACTTCTGGCAGTTTTCTCTCAATTCTTAGTACTGCTCTAGATATTTTGGATGACATGTAGCAATATTTTGCTACCATTTGGTATTAATATTATTATTTGTTTATTTTTACATTCTGTTTGGTAAGGCTTCTTAGGAATGGAAACACATGCGGATTTCTTATATAGCTGCCCTATATATAACTATCCTACATATTTACTGGCATAAACTATTGAGCATGCATAGGGCTTCCTCTGTTTTTTGAAATACGTTGATGGGTACTCCACAGATTTCTGAGGCTTTATTTTTCTGCCAATGCCTTCAGAACTGCCACATAAGTTTCTTCCTTCATCAGCTTTGGCTCTTATCCATATGGTAAGTTGTGGAATTTTTCTATGTTAACCAATTCTTTTTGGTATTATTGTTGTTAGGTGCCATTGAAGATCTGAAACCTGTTGTACCCTGTTTCATCTTCACCTTCCTGACACACAAGAGCCCAGTGCAGCAGTCACTCTGTCAATCCACCTAGTTGAAGGTTTTTCTCTCCTTTGCCAACCCTCCACCCTTCGCAGCGTCATGCCCCTCTCCAAGGAATATCCTCTCCTGACAACATGCCTCTGGAAGCTCTATGGACTTTGATAAATGATGATAGTTATAGAAAAGGTTTAGGCCATTTGTTCATAGAGTCACTAGGAGACGAGCTCACTTGACAGCAATCAACAACAACATATCCAAAGTATGAGAAGGCGAAGCTTCCTCATTCTTTCCTGCAAAGAGAACTTGAATACACCCTTTTCAAGACACATCTGTTTATTCTCTTGGCCATCCATGGCATGTTCAGTGCTCTTCTCCAACATTACAGTAACTATATATTCCTTCCTTCTTTTGATGCTTCTTCCTAGATCATTCAATATTTTCCCCATAGTCTCTCTCAGTGTAACAGCTTAAGACTTAACTTTGTTTCTCAGTTCTTTAAAATTTTGAAATGCTGAGTTTCCTTTTTATTTTCCAGCTCCTGTCCTTCGCACATTCTAGTACTTTGACTTTTCTAATCTAACTGCTTTTCAAATATTCTGTTCAGTTATGTCACTTCTGTGTCTTTCCCCTTTGTTTTGGTTTCTTGATGCTCTAATGCAGTTTTCACAGTCTTCTGTTACCAATTTTGGCCTTTCTTCCTCCTCTGTCTTTGTAATAACCTTTTACTCTCTTCAAGGATGATTATCTTTGATACCATCTCATATCTTCTCTAGTATTTAATTATTACTTTTTGATAACTTAAATTTATTCTGTAGATGATTTTTAAATTGAAATGGGACAGGTTGAAGGCCATATATTGGGATTTTTTTGGATTGTTATAGTTCACTTTAGTTTGAACATGCACATGAGTAATTAATAGTCTGTTCTACAGTTAGCACATAATCTTTTCGTGACAATGATATTAAGAATCTGCAATGATTTTTTTTCTAAAGTAATGGTCAATCTGATTCTTGTGCAGTCCATTGGGTGAGGTTCACGTGTAAAATCAACTTTTATATTTTTTTAAAAAAGGTATTTGCAGTGAATAAATCATCAAATATAGAGAATTTAATCCGTTTTTATGTCCGGCTTCATTTTTGTCACCAAGATTTTATTTTGCAGTTATCATTTCTTTCTTTTAGTTTCAGCTATTGTTTTCCAGTCACTCATCATTATTCATTTATTTTGATTGCATATTTGGTCAATTTCAAACTGCAAAAGTTGGTAGAAATCCTTCCTCAACGTCTTTCTCTTCAACTTTGTTGTTAGTGCATATATTTGGTTAATACTCATATTAACAGGTCCTCTACATATGCCTATGGATGGTATTCTATTATAACAACATGATATTTTAAGGTAGCTAACAAGCGTGGAAGGAGGAATGGCATCCACTTCCATAATAGCTTGCCTCTGGAAACCCTATGAACCTGGAGAGAG
>NW_006399923.1:4961594-4962704 GCF_000299155.1 Elephantulus edwardii | reverse complement strand
AGCAGTATGCATTTGGGATTGCAGTGCAGCTTGTTGCTACCAGGCCACCAGACCTCCTTTTAGAAATTTTACTTTCAGACTTTTAAAACATTTTATTTTCATATATTTTAGTAAGTTACTTGTGTTCTCGAGGTGACCATGACTCATAGTGAGCCTGTGAACAATAAATCTGTATCTTGCCCTATACTGCACCAATCTCAAGATCTCTCTCTCATGTTCCAGTCATTGCCAACTCACTTCATTGACGATCTTCCTTTTTCTCTGGCCTTCCATCTTTCAGAGAGTGTTATCTTTTTTTTTTTTTTTTGAGGTTTAGGCTTTATTAAAAGCTTGCCCAAAGTATATGAAATGAAATTTCACCTTTGGTTTTAAGGAACACTCAGGCTATATTTCTTTCAAGATCAATTTGGGTTTTTGTTTGTTGGGTTTGGTTGTTTTGTTGTTATTGCTGTTTTCCCAGTCCTTTGGATAAACAATCCTCTTTGCAAGTACATTAATTCAAGGGTATCAATTCTTCAGTTTTTTTATTTATTGTTCAGCTTTCCGGTGCACAGGAAGCAGTCGAAAATACCATGGTTTGGACCAAGTTCACCTTAGTGTTTCAATGGCAATCTTGCTTTTTTTATTGTCAAAGAATCCTTTACCACAGTTTTTATTAATGTAACAGATATTCTGACTTTTTGATTGCTGTAGCATGCTTGTTGATTGTGGATCAAAAGGGAAAAAACAAAAAGTTCTCTTTCCCAATTCCACAGTTCAAAGATATCAATTCTACTCTCATTCTTATTCATTGTCCAGCACTTAAAAGCATAGCAAATGATTGAAAAAACTATGGCCTGAATCAGGAACACTACAGTCTTCAGAGTAATATCATTGTTCTTCAGAATTTTAGAGACATACCTAATCAACTTATTGCCTATAGCAATATGTCTCCTGATTCCTGCCTGATGGTACAAAATGTGTGATTGTTGTTTCAAGAAGATGAAATCATTGGCAACTTTAAACCTTCCTACACATACCATGATGTTGTCCATTAGCCCAGTTTGTTTCTTGATATGGAAATGTAATCCATATTGAAGGCTATATCCCTTGATCTTCTGTATTGTTGTT
>NW_006399923.1:4958461-4961494 GCF_000299155.1 Elephantulus edwardii | reverse complement strand
GTGTCAGAGGCAGTGTGATTGGCACAGGATAGAGCAGAGTTTAGGGATGTTGTACATAGGGTCACTATGAATTGCAAGTGACTTGATGGCACATAACAACAACTATATATATATATCAGATGATACAAGTTGCTTGCTGAAAGTGAGGATTACTTGAAATGCTAACTAAAGAAGATTAAAGATTATAGCCTTCAAAGTGGATTGCATCTCAACATCAAGAAAACAAAATTATTCTCTACTGGACTGAGAAGCAACATCATTACAGATAGAAAAAGTCTGAAGTTGTCAACAATTTAATGACACTTCATTTCACAATCAGTATCATTGGTACCAGCAGTCAGAAGATCAGGAAATGTATTACACTGGGCAGGTCTGTTCTTAGGAATAGCTCCCACATCCTGTAGAGTAGTCATGTCATTATAAAGAATAAAGTGTGCCTGATTTATGCCATGGTATTTTTAATTACTTGTCATGTATTGAATGTCAGACAACAAAAAGGAATGACAGAACTGATGTCTTTGAATTGTGGAGTTGGAGAAAAGTACAAAATTGTTGTTGTTATGTGCCATCTAGACACTGTAACTCAGCGACCTTAATACAACAGGTATGAGCCCTGCCCTTTTCTGAGCTACTAACTCTGATACACTTAATCCTTTTATCTTATTATCCCATTATTGTGCCAATCCTTCTATTCTGGGGTCTTCCTCTCCAATTTTCCAAGCATGATATCCTTCTCCAAGGACTGGTCCTCGTGGGCACTTGCCCAAAGTATGTAAGAAAGAGCTTCAAAATCCTTGCCTCTAAGAAGAAACTTCATTTTACTCTCTCCAAGACAGACATATTTGTTCCTCTTGTGGTTCACAGCATGTTCAATACTTTTCTCAAGCTCCATAACTCAAAAGCATCAATTCTTCTCTCATCGTTAGTCTAGATCTCTGATTCAGAGCATATAATTGTGAAGACCATGGACTGGATCAGGCACACCATAGCCTCTAAACTGACATCATTGTTCCTCAGCACTCTGGAGAGGTACCTGATAGCAGTGTTCCCTAATGCAATTCATATTTTTATTTCCTTACTG
Source organism: Elephantulus edwardii (assembly GCF_000299155.1). Classification (NCBI taxonomy): domain Eukaryota; kingdom Metazoa; phylum Chordata; class Mammalia; order Macroscelidea; family Macroscelididae; genus Elephantulus; species Elephantulus edwardii. Next base: position 4,960,413 of record NW_006399923.1, on the reverse strand, counting down.
TTGGTGACAAGAGTGTTGATTGTAGAGCAAAGCAACATGAAATTGTTAACAATTTCAATCTCTTTTGCATCCATAATTGTGTTGTCAATTGGCACAAGGGTGACAAAATTGTCTTCTTGATGTTGAGCTTCAATCCCTATTGAAGACAATAGTCCTTGACCTTCTATAGCAAACACTTCAGGTCCTCCTCAGTTTCAGCAACCAAAGTTATGTCATCTGCAAAACACAGGTTGATAATATGTCTTTCTCAAATCCTAGTGCCACTTTCCTCCTCATAAAGTTCCTCCTTTTGAATGATCTGTTCCACATTCACATTGATAATGTGTGAATACAAGGCACGTCACTGACACACTACCTTCCTGATTTTGAACCTTACAGTGTTTCCTTATTCTGCCTGATAACCAACTCCTGGTCCAAGCATAGATTTTTTGCATGAGCAAATCAAGAGTTCCAGGATTCCATTCTACTCAAGGTTTGTCACAGTTCATTGTGATATAAACAATCAAATGTCTTTGCATATTCAATGAAACACAGGAAAATATTCCTCTGGTACTCTTTGCTTTCAACCAAGATCCATCTGGCATCAATGATAATGTTTTTAGTGCCCCGTTGCTGTTGTTATGTGCTGTCGAGTCAACTGTGACTCATGGAAACCCTATGTACAACAGCCCTAATCCCTGCTCTATTCTGTGCCAAACTTATGATCTCTGATACACCTACCCCCATTACTGCAGTCACTGAATCAATCCATCTCATCAAAGATCTCTCTTGAACTGTCACTTCATCCTCCTATGCATGATGTCCCTCTCCAAGGGCTGATCCCACATTGCAACACGTCAAAAGTATGTCAAACAAAGCTTCAGAACCCTTGCCTCTAAGGAGCAGCCTGGCTTCACTTTCTCCAGAATGAACTTGTTTGTTCTCTTAGCAGTCGTTGGTATATTCAATATTCTTCTCCAGCACCACACCTCAAAGGCATAAATTCTCCTTCTATTATCTCTAGTCATTGCCCAGGTTTCTGATATAAAGACCATGGCCTGTATCAGGTGCACTTTAGTCTCCAAACTGACAGCGTTCCTCTGCAGTACTTTGGAGAGGTATCAGACAGCCTACCTTCCCAGTGCAACTTGTCTTTTTATTTCCTGGCTGCTGGTACCAAGAGTGTTGATTGTAAAGCCAAGCAAACCGAAGGTGTTAACAATCTCAATCTCTTCACCATCTATCATGATGCTTCCAGTCGTCCCAGTGGTGAAAATCTTTGTTTTCTCACAATCAGGTGCTAATTGTGGAACAAACCACCAACTACTCATCTGCAAGTTCAAGCTGAAGCTGAGGAAAATTAAATCAGGTGCACCGGAATTCAAATTTGACCTTGAGTCTATCACCATGCCTGAATTTCAAAACCATCTCAGTAAAAAGTTTGAGGCCTTGAACACTAATGAACAAAGCTCAGACTACCTACCAGTAGGAGGATATAAAGAAAACATCCAGGAAGAATGCAAAATGTCATTGCAAAAACAGAGAAGGAAGAAAAGACCAAGATGGGTATCAGAAGACACTGAATATTGCACTAGTGAGCCAAGAAGCCAAAGTAAAGGGTAGAAATCAAGATATTAAGGAGTTGAATAGATTCCAAAGGGCAGTGCGAGAAGCCAAAGTAAAGTATTACAATGAAAAATGCCAGGAGCTGGAGTCAGGACATCAAAGGAGCTGAGCTTGCTCAGCATTTCTTAAGCTGAAGGAACTGAAGAACAAATTCAGGACTAGAGTTTCAACACTTAAGGATGCTTTGAGCAGAGTATTAAATGATCAAGGAAACATTAAAAGAAGATGGAAAGAGGATACAGAGTCATTGTAGTGCCATGTTGTTGTTGTTGTTGTTATGTGCCGTCGAGTCGTTTGCGACTCATAGTGACCCTATGCACAACAGCCCTAAACCCTGCTCTATCCTG